>NC_050475.1:15592857-15892857 GCF_013373865.1 Monomorium pharaonis | reverse complement strand
TTTTTTCTAACAATTATGTCGGATAGATCTTGTCGCATCTGTATGTTTTACATCATGCTAAAACTGAATCCGAGGTCGAAATTTAAAAATTCCAAATGGCGGATCTAATATGGCGGAAACATAAAAATTCAAAATTCGAGAATAAAAAAATATAGCCATATTCTTCACAAAATTTGTAATAAAATAGATCTCTTTCAGTTTTTTGCTAAAATGCATAGTTTTTGATAAAAAAATTCCCGGAATTATATTCTTAAAATTATTTTATTCGATATTTTGTAGCCACCATTTTGAATTTTACATTTTTCAGGTCATTTTCATAATCAGCAACCCAAATAACTATTAAGTACGAAATTCTATACAATTGACTTATAAATTAAGTGAATGAATCAATTTCATATGCTGAAAATAGCATTTTTGCAATATATTTTGTTGAATACAAAATAGTAACAATATACTTTTTTCAACTTCAACTTAATATGACTTAGTTCGTCATCTCTAGAATCTAAAATTATGGTCTGGATGTTTATTTACATTTAAAAGGCTTCTAGAACAAAATCATAACAAAACAGCATTTTTGGTTATTGTTTAAAAACAATTGCAAAATGCATGATTGATGCAAAACGTATAGTAGTGTATAGTTCTATCATTAACAAGTATGAAACAGTGTATTTCACGATTATACGATGTAGCAGATCTCAGTTATATCGAAGAAAATGAGGTGGAAGGTATATTTCCTACCGCCTTTGAAAGGATTAAGGCGATGCTGGACTGCCTCTCAAACTTGATCGAAGTCGATAATGTAGAGTCATTCATGCACATCATTAATGAGATTTCGTATATATCTCTTTTATAAATTTGGAAATTCTTTTCCAGAATTAAAGTACACATATTAATATCCATCTGTAAATTGGACTTTATATCGAGGACAAAAAATATATTTTTTTATTGCTCTACTTATCGACTTTTTACGCGTATATAACCTAAATTTTCGTTTAACAATTTCGTCTCAATTAGGCACTAAAATCTAATTTTCGAAACTCGACACTGTTTGTTTTCGTCGTCTACTAGTCTGTGAATACAAATTTCGTAGGTACAAACTGTAGATCTTTTATATTAAGCAAACATTGTTATGATGTGACAGCAAATTAACAATTTTTTCTCGTTTTTGGAGGAAATTTCACTCCACAGACTGATAGCAATGCGTATTCTTTTATTCTGGAGAAGGATTTCCAAATCTATAAAAGAAATAAAAAGATATTGTTAAACAAAAATTACTATCTTTTTGGTGGTAAAACAGACAACTTCAGCATCCTCTTAAAACCTTGATACAATAGAAATTGCACTGATATCAATTTAATATCAGAAATTTAAGATCTTAATTTTTATAATAATCTTAATTACTTTTTAATTATGTGATAAAAGTATAGTACACATTCCGGGTAAATTAAATTTGATACATAATGAATTATATGTTCATATATCATTCATTATTAAATATACATCTGCATGTGTAAATGCGCACGCACGCGCACGCACGCACACACACACACACACACACACACACACACACACACACACACACACACACACACACACACACACACACACACACACACACAGAATGTCTAATTATTAATACAATGCTCGTGAATAAATAGAGACAACCCATACAGCACAGAAGCTTTTAGCAACATTGTTGCAACGTTACAATATTACGAGTTGCAATGTAATATTCCAAAGACGTTTCAAAAATATGCAATATCAATATTACACCAAAATGTTCCAGTAATGTTGTAGAAATATTATAAAATTCCCAAAATATACATATTAAAATATATGCATCAAGTGTTCTAACATACGTGGAACTTCGTGTAAGACATTTGTGACATTTTTAAATAGTTTTGTGAGATTTAAATATTTGGATTTGTGTGCAATATTTATATCAAAGATTATAATCTTTTTAAGATTTATAATAGAACAGTAAACTAAACAATTATCATATATAATTTTATTTTTTTATTTGAAAAATTGTTCAATTTACTGTTCTATAATAAATCTCGAAAAATGCAATTAATCGACTATAAATATTAATGCTAAGAAATTCATTTATATGTATTCATTAATATTATTGCTTTTGACAATAATTAAAATAATGCTACTTAATAAAAATAATACTACTTGTTAAATAACAAAATATTGTGTAAGTTTTTATTTCTATATAAAATGTTATAATAATTTTCTAATTTTCTACTATGCTTCTAATATATTTTGGATTTTAATAGGTAAACTTTGAGAATATATATATATAATATATGTGTATATTATTTTTGTAAGCGGAGCGGGAGTCCGCCTGTATCCCGCAAGGGAAAGGCGAATAAAGATATTATTATTATATATATAATATATATGTTTAAGAAAAAAAAAAAAAATTCATTGCAATTGCGTAAATTCACAATTTTTTATCCAAATTTTGGATGCAAAGAGATTATAAAGTTACACAAATTGTAACGAATTTTTTTTTATCTCTCTTGTCTTTATGTATTCTCAAACTTTATCTACTAAATTTGAAGTGTTATGCATATTTATAGCAACGCGTTTTAATGCATCAAATACATTGCACCGTAACGTTGTAGTAGTGTTAGTAGAGTTCTTACATTGTAATGTTTTGGTTTGTTCTTTTTCGCTGCACTGTTGCACTGGTGCAATAAGTTAGAGTGAGAAAAAATATATTTGTCTTACTCTAATCTGTTGCACCAGTGCAGCAGTACAGCGAAAAAGACAAGCCATTTTTCAGAGCGGACATTTCAGCGTTGCCGCAAACTTGCAGTAACATTGCAGAAACATTTCACAACGTCCAGGCAATATTACAATATTTCAATGTAAGGTTTCTGCAATGTTTTTATAATCTTTCGGTGCTGTATGGGAACACTTAAACGACGACAATTAAACTATGTTAAAAAGTTCTATACTATTTTACAATTTTTACAACATAATTAACAATAAATTAATTTATAAAGATTTACGAATAAACATGCGTCCGTATGATTTTCGTTCAGTTTAGTCCATTCTATCTACCAGCATTGTGTCAATAACTATCAAACATTTTGTATATATATACATAAAATTTGCTATTTATTTAAAATGTTAAAATTATATACCATTTATGTATTTAAATAAATGTGTTTGGTGTGCAATCTTGACATAAAATTTGTAAAATTTGTAATAAAAAATTGATACTATTGTAAATTTGTTATATATTTAATAAATTACTTATTGATATGTACATAAAATAAATATCGTGTGTATATGTGCCGTGTGTGTGTGCGTGTTCGTGTGCGTGTGCGTGTGCGTGCGTGCGTGCGTGCGTGCGTGCGTGCGTGCGTGTGTGTGTGTGTGTGCGCGCGCGCGCGCGTGTGTGTGTGTGTGTGTGCGTGCGTGCGTGTGTGTGTGGTGTGTGTGTGTGCGTGCGTGCGTGCGTGGTGCGTGCGTGCGTGCGTGCGTGCGTGCGTGTGTGTGTGTGTGTGTGTGTGTGTGTGTGTGTGTGTGTGTGTGTGTGTGTGTGTGTGTGTGTGTGTGTGTGTGTGTGTGTGTGTGTGTGTGTGTGTGTGTGTGTACTAATATATAGTTTTGAATTTCAGGACCAATAAAGAGTGTGACATATTTTATATTTATATTTTTAAATACTTTTAGTAATAATATTTTTCTTTCATTTTTTTATGGTTACCATGCATAAAAAAAAATATATCCTAAATTTAATCGATGTAATTCTATATTTATTAAACGTTATTTAATATTGTAATCGATAAACAAAAAATTTTTCAAATATCAAGAAATTCTGTACATCCCAACAAAAAGTGATCCATCGAATCGATGTCGATTTCATTATTCACTTGTTGCTAAGATAATATTTACTAAGGTAATTTTAATAAATTACAGTTTTGCAATATTTTTTATTAGCACGTCGATATATTATATTTGTATCTTTAAACACAAAGCTTACTTTTAACCAAATTATTCTCTATGATTTGATAAGGTACTTCACATCTTTTTTGTACGATTGAGAATTTCAGATTGATGTAATCTACATATTAATTAGGCAATTCCTGTAGTGATTATATCTTATTTTCATTAGTATCTATTACGTATCCATAATATTGATCAGCTGAAACAAAATTTATCGATTTAGTATGTAAATTGCGAGTAAAATGTTAATTTAGATATTATAATATAATATTACTTTCAAAAGCAGGATCGCATGAGAGCATGTTCTGCCAAAACATCACGCCGTATTGTCCTTCGGCCATTTCCAATTCGCCCCCATGCCTTTTCAGTAATGCTCTTTTATCTATGAAAACGTTTAAGGATTCCCAGTTTGTTCCATGAAAGTGAATCCGTTTGCGAATTTTCTCCTATGTAATGCATCACATTTTACAAAAACTTCTTAAAAACTTATCAAAAGTTTATTATCATGCAACTTATAAATTATTAGATCACTCTTAATCATAATCCTTACAGAAATTTAATGACGGTACTAAATTTTTGTAAAAAGAAATTACAAAATTGTACCTCCAGAAACGGTTTGAATATTGCGAATGCCATGTTGAAAATAAAAGACTGATTCACAATGTGGATGCCTTTGAGACGGCTGGGAAGACACTTCTGTATGAACTCTACTAACATTTTGGCAAAAGTCGGTGTGATATATGTCAAATGACTAAGAGATAAACCTTCGACATCTATTATAATATGCGCACCTGCGACCTAAAAGACAAAATAAGATTTTGTGGTTAAGTGCACGGTGTTTTATGCATTTATTTCCACAGCACTCTAAAAAGAACACAAATCCCCATGATTTTCTCGTTAAGGCCATTACACGTACATTTCCGTAATCGTAACCGTAAGACTTCGACTAATCATATTGCTCAAATCAGCCGTAACCGACCGAATTAACTAATCGTGTTGCTCAATTTCTTACGGTTACAGAAATGTACGTGCAATGATCCATAAACATTTTTAATACTAACTTTAAGTATTTATTTAATAATTGCCTATCTATCCTGAATCAATTGAGGAAACATTTTCTGATGACGAACCTGAGTTCTGCATTCCACCATCGCCAGAAACAGGATTAACAGCAAGCCTTTAAAAAAGTTATTGATCGGCACCTCCTTCGGTTTCCATCGTTTTCCGCCCTCCACAATTAACACTCTACTACCCTCTTTGGTACGAATCGGCAAAGGATATATTAAGCCAGCGCAAATTGCAGCCTTCTCTTTGCTGACTAACAAGTCTTTATATATGTATGGATAGTGCAAGCGGAATTTGTAATATCGTTTTATCTATTGAGTAAAATATTTGAGCAATTTATTATTATTGTCACAAATTTTATTTAAATATAGAATAACCTAGAACTAATCGAATTTTTCTTAGTCTCGACCAATTTACAAGCGATTCTTCCTTTGTGAAAACGTCGAAGGATTTAATACATTATTACTTAGCCTAGCTACTTAGTTTCTTAACTTTAACATTAAAAAACCAACGTAAAAAAATTCAAATCAATTTTTAAATATAATTTTGCTATGATATAAATTTTTAAATTAACTGAAAACAATTCTTTTTATTTGCTTTATTTTCTGCAGTTTAATTCCTTTTTGTATTCTGTAGTTAATAATACAAAAATACTAGCTCACAATATTTGCATGAGAAAGGAAAACAATATCATATTAGCCAGAGAATCTGTATAGTTCCACATCTATAGTTTTAGAATCTCTAAAATATAATTGTGACCACTTATTTATTGCATAGTCATTTTTATAAATAATGTAAGTAATGTATACGTTTAACACAAAATTAATTAATTGTGAAAATATTACAAGGTATCTATACTGTACAAAAAATTACATAAATAATATGTGCAAAAATTACACAATTTAGAGTAAAATATAAAATATTTTTATAATATTATTATTTATAATTGTGCAAATATATCTTTACATTAAACGTAAAGTTATATAATTGTACAATTTAAGATAAAAATACTAAAAAAATTTTTATATTTTTATAAATTGTGTAATTTTGCAAATATTATTTATATTATTTTACATAATTTCTTTATAATGTGTGACTTACTAGAGAGAAAGCACTTTTCGCATACCACTTGCATGGTCGCATAAACATTATATAGAAGTCATCATTATCTGGTACGAGAAGATCAGGTTCTCCTAAAAAAATTTAAAAAAGAATAAAACTAATTTGAGAACATAATTGATTACAATTTTGCTGTGTATTGAAAATGTCGTGTATAATTTATGCAAATAAAATTAATAGAAAAAACTGTTTAACATAACACAAAAACTATAATAGAATAACACTTGCATAAATTTCATATTTGTTTCCATGATTATAAAACAGACAAAATTATAAATATTAATATATTTTTATTACACAATTATTAGAATTTTTTCACTCTTTTTCTAAACATACATTTTTAAAGATCATATAAAAATTGATAATAGTAATGGGTAAGCATCAACTTTTTTAAGATTTACTTATTGTTGTAATGTCAATAAAATTGCACAAGAACAAATAAATAAACATCTAAAGTTTATTGTATTTAAGAGAATAATATATTATGTTGAAAAATATTATTAGAGGAAAGTCATTATATAAAATACCAACAAATATCTTAAAAAATAGCATCCGTTTTTGCTTTGAAACTAAACGTTATTAACTGACAAAAAAATCCATAATAGGGAAGAATACAATTTTTTTTTAAATATTTTTATTTGAAAGTTTGCATATGTTTTTAAAGTAATTTTTATTCTCAGATTTTTTAAAGCAAAGTTTACCAGAAAAAAAAATTATTATAAATTACGACTTTCAAACGAGTCTAAAACGCGCCATTAGCAGACAATATCCATGTAACTTCTCATACTTCTCATTCATAACAACACGAGAAAGATATTAGGCACTTACTAAAAGTTTATTATTTTTTACGAAGAAAAATAACATTATGAGTGAAAAAAAATTGTATCGTCGATGTTTTGTGCCCCTGTGTTCAAATACACAGATGAAACATTCAGAAAAAGTCTTTTTTTCCGTACCAGAGAATAAGGAAAGACACAAACTATGGTTCAAAGTAGCTCATCAAGCAGATAAACCAACAAATTCAAATTATTACTGTTGTCAAGATCATTTTAATGTAAGTAAATAATTTTTTTACCGATTGCATTTTAAAGTTATACTTGCAAAATAAACGTACGCTTTCTACAACGTGAAGATTCTCTACGTAAACAAACATAACCTATAGCAGTATTGCCATAGGTTTCTCGAGATGACTTGTATTAAAAAACTTTTAATGTCCAATAATATTGAAATAAAAGAATATGCATTATTTAAAATTATTATTATTATACATATGCACACATATGTATACATACATATATATTGTACTTACAAAGATGCTTTAATCAATCTTATTTCTGCTGCGTTAAATCTATTATCAGTTTTGATAAATTCAGCCACCATAAATATATCAACTTTAAGTAAATTTCTTGAGTCAGCTGTAACAAATCCCGTTTCCACCATATTTTATAATAATAAATAATTATTTAATAAAATTAAGATTTAGTAATTCTCTTCGAAGTAACGATATGACGTCACAACAGCAACAGCCAATCGTTGAGCGTTTATGAGTAACGTGAAATTTTTGAAAATAACAGTACTTTATTTATTAATTTTAATTATTAATCGTAATAAAAAATTCAAAATTTTTATATTTATAATTCTTATAAATTGTATAGATATATTTAATTAAAAAAAAACATATATTTTTTATTTTGTATTCTTCCCTATTAATACATAGCTTTTTTATATATAAAATTTATTAAAACTAATTTTTTAAAACAAGAATAAATTTTTTTCTTTATCCGTAAATTGCATAATTTAAACAACAGTATACATTATTGATTAGATTATTTTAACATGCTTAGAGCGTCCTAAAATTGTTTTATTTATATTTTCGTTTCTTATTTTTCTTATAATGTAATTTTAAACAATACATTAAAATATAAACTGACATGCTTATCGATAAGACAAACTATAAAAATAATAGAAACTATATCAAATAAAATAAAATTACACACCATTAAATCTATTAAATTAATAATTTAATCCAATCTTTATATATTTTTTTATTATATCATATGTTACGTTTTGAAAAAACATAAGTATAAGCATAAAGTACTTATATAAATCGACAAAATATATTTTACATAAAGTAAAACATTCTTAAAAATTCATATACAATTAATTGTATTTTGAATATAATTCATTTAAAAAAAAAAGAAAAGGTAATCTACTATTTAGATTTTGGTGTTCATATTTGATTACTTTATTAAAAAATTATTTCAAAATTTGAAACAATATTATAAAAACTGCTATACTAACTAATAGAAAACACTTTTAATTTGTATATTCATGCTTCTAAAGTTTTAATTTTTGTTTAAAAAATATAATGCAAAAATAAAAATAGTATGTTGGTATCGACCTTCCTCTATTACATTATATAATATATTATTAAAATGTTATTTAAAGTCTGTTTATATTTTACTTTTAATATTTTACAAATTTATTTTTAAGATTTATTTTATAAAAGGTTTACATAAACATATAATAATTTTTCTTGTTAGAGATTTAGAGATACAAAATGTTAAAAATTTTATAAAATAAATGTTGTTTTTTAAATCATAAACAAGAAGTTTTTTTTAATCTCAGTAAATAAATTGGCTATTATCTTTTACCTTAAGTTGGAAAAAATAATCTTTTTTGTTTAAGAACTATTAAAAAAAAGAAATTTTTATTTTTAACATTTTATCTCTGAAATAGGTATATTATGAGTCATACGTTCTTACAAACCTTTCTTTATAAAATAACTTCAGAGATAAATTTCTAAAATATAGGTCAGAAATACTTCATATAATATTATAGTTATAGTTTTAAAAAAAAGCCTTTTTTTCAAATCGCTGGAAAAAAAACAGAAAAAACCGGGTTTCTTTTTAAATTGGTTTTTTGGGAAAAAATTACTGTTTGCTATATATATGTAAACAGAAATGCCTGGCTATATTAACTACACTAATTCCGAGAGGTTTCTAAGTGTATCTTTCTCTTTCTACATGTTTTCGTATTGGAAAAAAAGAAACACTCTAAACTAGCGTAGTTAGTGTAGCCAGACGTTATTGTTTGCGAGTGTATGTACATACATTGCGCAAAGAATACGATAGCATCTCAAATATATTAGTAAGTGGTTTATGTTGACCATAAATTAAAACTGATTTTAAAAACTTTTATATACTTATATAAACTTTTAATTGTTCTCCTTACACACACACACACATACGCGCGCGCCCATTATATTTATAATAATAGATTTATAAAAACATTAATTCTTAGAAATGCAAATAAGGTTAAATTTAAAAAAAAATTATAATTTATTCTATTAAAACAATTTTATAATTTGTTTTAATCTGCTTAAAATATGCTTTTATTTTATTTTATTTTATAAAGTTTATATATAATACGCTTTTTGTTTAAATTATAAGTTGCAATTTAATTTAAAAATAAAATATGTTTTAGTAAAAAAATATATAAATTATTTAAAAATATGTTAATTCTGTTTTTATTTACTGTGATTTGAAGTTTCCCTTGTAATTAATACTAAAAAGTATTTTAAAAACAGAAAATATATGACAGACCAACTTTAAACTAACTCTACTTATTTAAAAATACAAAAGTAAATGTAAATTTTATGAAAAACATGCTAATTGTTCGACGAACTTTTCTATCCTTATAAAAAAAAAACCGAAAAAATCCGTCCATTCCAAGCCTTTAAAACTATAATTATGGTATTCCGGTTATGTTGTAATAATTATCAATTTTCCCGAAAAAATTTGAAATCTGTTATTTGTAATGAAATAATTCTTATAACATTTGATCGAAAGTAAAAAGCGTGACTCCGTTAAAGATTATGATACAGGTGCGAGCAACTTTCATTTTTATTACTCGATTTGTGTCAGCTGAATTCATACGCCGTATTCGTATACTTTTACTTTTATTGTTAAATTAATCATTGCGAATAGAATATAAACGGTAATTGTATACAAAATTTTATTTTTGTTCTGGAAATATCGTTGGATCTATCATCCGGTTTTTTAGCAGAAAACTCGTTATTTTACGAGTTACTTAATAGTAATGAAAGAAACAATTAATCGCTCACTATTTTGAGATTTACATGATTGTCTACGACAACTATTTCTAATTGAACAAATACTTACATCTTACTAAAATTGTACCGTGTTTTTTGAGGGATTATGTAAAAGGGAAAATATTCTTGTTCTACTTGTCATCGCGCTTCCCTGCACGGATTAATTATTTTGAGTTTCTCTTTAATTTTTACAAACACGAAACCTAACGCAACTCATTCTAATGGCACGTTTCTCTAATTAAGCAAGAACGATTTTAGTATAGAAAGCCAATATTATCCAAAAATGAAAAAAAAAGCATATCAAGAATAATAACACCTTTTTGTAGTTTCACTTTCTTTCTATGACGTTCAGAAAACCGGTCGTAGAGCAAAAGCAAACGAATAAAACAGCGCAGAATGAAAGTGACACGAAGGCCCTCATGCGTTTGAGCTCTGGAAAGAATTATCGCGAGAACTTGTTGAATGAGTCACTCTGAGATTCACGCAGTTGTATCTCCCAGTTTACTTCCAATTGTCCCGTATAGATATCACTTTTGCCGAGACCACAATAATATAACTACATTTTTAATTAATTTAGTTTTTATTACCTGCAAGTAATTCTTTCAATTCCTTGATACCATTAGCGACAACTTCCGGCGTCTCCCGCAATTCTTCTCTAGCCTTCTTCTCGAAAAATTCACCGAATTCGTTTACTTCAATGGAAAGTTGATGTTCACCGAACATGAGTTTTGGAGCGTTCTTCTTCCAATGCTCGTACAGCACTCCTTTATTTATTTCTGGTAGAGATTTAATGTTTCTTTCCATGGTCGCGGATGAAGCCAATTGTATCACAGTAGTTCGCAGCACGATACCTGTCAGACAATGGTAGCAGCCGAATTATCGCCCTACTTACAACGGTAAGTAGAAAGTTAAAACATCACATTTCGATTAACACACGACGTCAATTTTGCAAGTTTTGTAACAAGAGAAGTAATTTGAACGAATGCACAAAAGTGGAATTGAGACGTGGGACCAAAATGCCGAACGCGTATACCGTTCCTCGTCAGTCGGCGATATGTTCCTCAGAATCTTTCCAGCTATTCCACGGAAGTAAATACGCGTGATTGCGTGTGCGTACATATATGTGTATACGTCAAACCAGTTTCACGCCTACCATCACGAGAAACTGAATGTAACGTCGAGAGCGTTACCCCGAATTATGCTGCACGAGATTTTTATATTAAATTAACGTTTGACAAGAATTTTTCTTTTTTTGTAAACAAAAAGGGAACACAAAAGTCTTTATTCAAACAATTTCTTTTTAATACGGAATTTATGTAACATTTTCATTAATAAAAGCATTTAAAATTCAGTATACATCAATCGTCTGTTCAATTTCTTTAACGATTAATGAAATTGATACACATTAATACGTTTATCTAATTATTTTTCAATAATAATTTAATTTTCTTAATGCAAGTTTTTAACAAATTTATAATCTTTTTATTTATAATATAAAATTTAATTTTATTTGGAAACAATAATTTTTCATAAACATTACGCTTTGTTTTCTTTTGGCAAATTACGCACCATAATTTCAAAACTAAGTCACACACAATTAAATTACTAATTAAAATTATAAATCTACTTTCCTAATTATCTGTAGAAAAATTAATACACATTAATACAAATATCTAATTCTATATTTTAATGATAATTTAACTTTCCAAAATTTTTAAGAATTTATAATTTTTTTATTTATAAAATAAAATTCGTTTTTATTTTTAAAAGTAATAATTTTTCCGAAGTTTCGGTCAGCTTTTCAAACAAAATTACACGTCAAAATTCTAAAAATAAATCGCAAATAAATAGTTGAAATTTTAAACACTCTAATTGTACTTTAACCAACACTATCAAGCACACTTCCGAACTCACTTGGAGATAAGTCATCTTGTAACTACATAGCGTGAAGTTTATTATTACAGCTTATTTATTTCGACAATTTAATTTTGGCTATTACGCAAAAATATCAAGCTAGTTATTTTGCCTACCACAAAATAAATTTTTACCATGTTAAATATTTCCTTAAATGACTCAAAAAACTACATCCAAACTAATTAACAAAAGCAATTGCTTCACTGAATACAAGTATTTTCAGAGAAACATCTCTCTTCATTATGTTGTTTCATTGTTAGCAAACTGAGCGTTAAATCTAGCCTAGCAAGCATAAGGAAACTTCTTCGTATTTTATTCTGGCTTATTTAATATTACACGTGTTTGCTCGCGTGTGGCAAACATTATGCGGAAAATTGTCTTTTTTGTAAAGTTACCTATTATTCTTTTTCAAAGTTTTCCTTGAAATAATGATACATAAATGTGGATAAAGTATGCGTTAAAATATGTTACGCAACAGAAAAAAATTAAATATATTAAAGTAAGTTTACTTATTTATTTTACCAAATAATTTATTCAATTTATTGAGTAACGTATCGTGATTATTAATTTTCTATAAATTTATATTTGTTACGATATATATATTTATTACACTATTATAAAAACATAAATATATTACTTTGTACGCAGACCTATTTGTTCGCAATGCCATTACATAAAACACATTATTATGTATAAAAAATTGTATGTATATTGTAATACGTAGAACTGTTATACCCATTATAAGATAATAACTTGTGTTTGCAGCGAGGAATGTAGTGCAAAATTTATCAAAAGAAACATCTTTATAGAAATAAAAAATAAAACTTTTCTATACAATTCCTACTTTAGTAGAAATTATATTCAGTAAAAATCAAGGTCAATTTGAGCATATCAAATTTGACGTTTGGCCCTGATCTGGCTACCCAAATTCATGACTTGTGTGTGTGTGTGTGTGTGTGTGTGTGTGTGTGTGTGTGTGTGTGTGTGTGTGTGTGTGTGTGTGTGTGTGTGTGTGTGTGTGTGTGTGTGTGTACGTGCGTGCGTGCGTGCGTGCATGCGTGCGTGCGTGTGTGTGTATGTGTGTGATAAAGGTGATAAATGTACTCATTTTTAAAGATTTGGATCAAATATCATTATGCCATATCTGGCACTGATAACGACAGGACCCAATTCTAATTTTTGTCCGACATAATTTCTAGGTATATAAGAAATTTGGTATTTGTTTAAAATTTTTAAGCAATAGAATAATGGCTTTAAACTATATAAATATATATATATATATATATATATATATATATGTGTATATATAGAGAGAGAGAGCAATATAATATATTAAGCAATAATAATATGTTTAACAGTTCTAATATAATCGATCTATTATAATTTTTTCCACCAAAATCTCCACATTTTTAAAATCAAAATTATGGTTGTGTACCAACACCAAATTTCTATTCCGGTATATTTGTGTGGAATAAATATATGTGCACATATAGTAAAAATTTTATATATGTATATACTTTTATAAATAAACCGTAATGAAATCTGTGTACTGTTTCTCGCTGTATAATCATGTCTTTGAAGCGCAACGAACAAAGTACAATTAAAATACTTACGCAAAGAGGACTAAATAAATATCATTAATAACATTGTCGGACACTTTTATGTTACCAGATCGAAACCGGATCAAATAATGTTAACATAATAAAAAATATAAGCAATTCTATTTGTGTATTTTTAGCGACAAAAAATTTAATTTATCCGGTTTATAATCTAAAAAATTTTGTTTGTTACACAGTGTAGTTAATGAGTGATACTTAAAATAATCATAATTACCTTTTTTCAACATAATAATAATAATTTTTTTTTGTTATTACTATAGTTATTACCTTATTATCTTCTTGTTTTATTACCACTAATTTGGATTTATTATATTGCACACACACACACACACACACACACACACACACACACACACACACACACACACACACACACACACACATATATATATATAAATTCTTAAAAATTTTGTTATTATTCTTAAAATTTTTATAGATTTTGCTTTTTAAATGTAAATATTAATATTTGATATGTATGTGTATATATGTGTATTACTAATATTATCAATAATATATATTAATTGTTAGATAAATGATTAGCTAGACATACTCGTTTTACTTCATTATTAAAAAGTTAAAAGGTTTATTATTAAAAATTTTAACAAAAATTAAAGAATATGACACTTTTTAACATCATATTTTACTTAAAAATAGAGATATATTTTTTGTGTTATAAATATGTATATTTATATAAAAAAGTTAGGTGTAAAATTATATTAAAATAATGCTGTTAAATAATTTAAAAAATAATACGTTTTTTTGTGGTAACTTTCACACACAACTATAATTTTTTATATTATAAATTAGTCAATTATTAGGGCAAGCAAGTAAAAAAAGTAAATTTAAAAAAATGGAAAAATTGCAATTAAAAAGCAAAGAAATGCATGTCAAAATTACCTCAAGAATCTTACAAAGATATCAAAGATCGAACAATCAATTGTACACTGATCCTTAGAATCACACACACTCTTGTTTTCTAAACAATTTTCATCTTTTACAAAACTGTGTATCCGTCATCACCAGGACTTTGATTCATTTGCACTGAGATTTTAACGAATATCATTAAAACAAGGACGGAGGTCAATGACAGTAGACCAAAAGCACTGATGCGTCGATCTTATTGTTAGTCTCTCGCTCGTATCTTTGAGAATGAATCGCGGAGACAGTGAAAAAGAAAGACTACCTGAAAACTACTTAAAGAAGGTCAGTATACCGTGATGCACGAATCGTTGATGAGAACTACGTTGAAACAATCGAGTCGCTATTGTTTGAAAGTCACAGGTCCTCCCCACTTTCACGTAAGTGTGACGTTGCGGAACTTGTGATTATTCGTATACGATAGTATCGAATGATGGTATCGAGGTGATTGTATTTACATATTTAGAAAAACATTAACATGTAAAATTGCGAAAACGTGAGAAGTATGTGTGCCCGATAAAAATTTTTTACAAAAATTTTTTGTCTTAACAAATACGGGCTTGCAGACAGCTGATTAATTCGCGCGAAGCAAATGCATAATCGAACTGTCTAGAAACACCTAAGCTACGAATTTCAGATATAGAATGATAATAATATTAATAATCAAACTGTATTATATGAATTTGCAATACTTAGAGCAGTCATTCAGACACATTAACAACTATAAAAAAATGATTATTACTTAAAATAAAATAATATTCATTTATATAATTATATAAAAATAAGTTTATTTGTTTTTTTCTGTTGTGTATGTATATAATAATACATAATAAATTTATTGCTTATGTACAAAAACATTTGATTTCAAACTTTGACATTAGGTAGACATAAAAAGAATAAAATAGAAAAAAGTTTATTCATAAAAGTGCAGCGTTAAGATTTCCGCTGGTAAAAACTTCATGTAATAAAAAGATAATTATTTATTTGTAAAAAAATATGTAAGGCAAGAAAAGATCATAATTACAAATTGTATAAAAATATAAGCAAATACAATGTGTCTTAAAAGTTCTGAAATAGACAAAAATTAAATTTTTTAAATAAAATTAGTCTTAATTTTTTTTTCGAAATGTTTGTGTGCGACTGTG
The DNA here is from genome assembly GCF_013373865.1 of Monomorium pharaonis. NCBI lineage: Eukaryota > Metazoa > Arthropoda > Insecta > Hymenoptera > Formicidae > Monomorium > Monomorium pharaonis. The sequence goes on along the minus strand of NC_050475.1, from coordinate 15,877,000 downwards.
TTGGGATCTTCAAGATTGTATAAACATAAACTTAAACCTGTAAATTATTAAATTTAATAAAATAAACAACAGCAAAAAAAATGATAAAGAAGGATTTTATATTTAAATGCTATAAATTTTAAGATGGATTGCAGGAAATGATTATACAGAAGTTAATGACGATAAAGAAGCACGGAGGAAAGAATAATAAGAGGTAGGATATATCTTGCAACGTGGCTAAGCAAACGTAAGAGGGAAACGCTGTAGACGCTATATTAGTATGGACTACTAAAGAAGTAAGAGAGATAGAAAGAGTACCTCAATAAAGTATAGACAGAGGGAAGACTAGATAACCAATCATATTTTTTGGCTATCCCCACTATCTAGAAAAGACGTTACACTCCTCCTGCTATTCTTTTCTCCATGTAAAAAAGGAATTATAAAAATGCATGAAGTAGTATCAAAAGTAAAATCAAGAGATTTTGTGTGTGTGTGTGTGTGTGTGTGTGTGTGTGTGTGTGTGTGTGTGTGTGTGTGTGTGTGTGTGTGTGTATTTACCCACGCTAGTCTATTTAATTTAAACATTTAATTTAAACACTAAATAAATTTTATTTTAATATTTTTATCATTTCTTATAATTTTCATCATATTTTTGTACAAATTTATTATTTATTAAATTTACTTAAAATGGTAATAAATGTAAACATAAATTATATGTTACAATGTAATGATATATGTTTTAATTGCTATACAATTAATTAAGAAATAAATTTGTAACTAATAAATAAACGAAATAAATATATAAATTATCCTCTTTTTTAATCACAGAGGGCGCATGTGCATATTTTAATACGATTTATGCCAATGTTTTTGTAGGTCATTTTGCTTTTTTCAGATACATTTAGCTTCTTTTTATATTAAATACATATCAGTTACATAGAATAGAAAGTCTTTGAATGAGAATACAAAGATACTATTATTTTATTCATGAATATTTTTTTAAGTAATTGTACAACAGTTACGTTTTTGAAAAAATATTTTCTCTTTCAAATCGATCAAATTTATATATTTTATATTTTTTTAAATTATGTACCATTAAAATTTTGTTTTTAAAATATTAAAAATATTACATTTAAATTTTGATACAACAGATTTTATTCGAAAATTACATTTATTTAGTGCCTCTTTTTACTTTTTTAAAAAGATAATTTTAACTTCTTAAATTTAAATCTGGATTATTGTATTTGCTTTCAGGTACAAAAAATTTACCCATTCAAAATTCAAATTAGATTATTAGACCGCTGGTTAATTTCGAGTTCAAGATAATTCAAGCAAATATGGATTGTAATGTAAAAAAAATGACGTTTTGTAACTTATTATCAAATTATGTCATAATTATAATATATATAATTATAAGTACATATATGATTATAACAATTATATATATAATTATAAAAATTCATCTATTAATTAAAAATTTATAGATACAATAGAGAATACTAATAGAGGTCTCGACCACATTAAAACTGCGAATATTAATCAAGAAATTGCCCTCTTGAACCGTATATTGACGATATCGAACGCTTGAGTGTAATACGAATAGTATATCTTCGAATTACAGTAATACTGTTCAAATTCTCTCTCTAAAGGTAAAAAATATTTAATGCACTAACCATATTATCGTGTATTAAATTGTACTGCATTAAGTGCAATTACATCAAAATCATATTTAGATACCTTGCGTGTAAGAATTGATCACATTTGCGTAATAACGTAATAAGATACTACTAGTTTTATTGCAGACATGTATGTTATGAAACATATAGATTACGGTCTAAATTACAAATCTACGCGTGACGTTTAAATAACAGTTAAGCAAGTGAACTACATAATGGTAAATCTCTATATAATCCAACACAGGCCTCTAAAAGATCTAAAACCCTCCCCAGGATATTTATCGAATAAAGTGTACTATAAAAAAAATTTATTTTATAATAAAAATTTGAAATAATTACCATTACAACAGTGATAAACTAACTTTAAAATTTAACATTTAACTTTAAAAAAGAATCCTATAGTACGAAGATAACACAGGCACACAAAAAATAAAAAGTTTCTTAAACAGAATACTGCATTAGGCTATCTTCATGTATTTTGACGCGCTAAATACGACTCCGATATTAAAATTGCTCCATCACCCACCATTTCTTTTTTTTTAAATAAAAATGGTTACCTAAAATCCTTAAAAAGTGCAATAATTGCTCTGTACGCGGAAAATGGTGAGTGATGGTGCAATTCTGACACCGAATATGTGTTTAGCGGCTCAAAATACATAAAGATATCATGATCTGGTTCCGTGATATAAACCATTTTTTTGTGAGTGACTGTGCTGCACTACCGCACCAAAACAAAATTGATTTGTATCAATTTCAGACTAGACCATAATATCATTATGTATTTTAAACCGATGAACACAAATCCGGTATCAGAAATGCTCCATCATCATTTCCAACAAATTCCAGATGAATCAACTTTGCGGAAAAATTATTTGAATGTCTGCTACAATTCGGTCATCGAAAATATTAGGTCGGATATGATGATAATTATACTTGGATATCTACAGATGTAACCACAGATAAACTCGGTCGTCAAGTCGCAAATTTAATAAGTAATGGTTTTTACTTAAATGTTATTAATTTTAATTAATTCTATTAATTAAAAATTTTATCAATTTTCTTGAATTTCTGAATCGATAAATTGTGTGAGGAAATTACTAAATCTCATCTTTCATCTCAAGTCCTGGAGAAAACCAATCATGCTCCACTATTGCTCGCTTTATAAATTCAAATATAAAAACTTTGTGGCCAATAGAATCCCACGAAGAACGAATTTTGTTACTTGTAACAGATGCAGCTGCATGTAAACTCCAGTAGAATTAGACTTAAAAGGGGCCGTTTTGGAAAAAAATTGGAGCCTCACATTTGACTGTGTGTTAAGCACAATTAATGTGCGTAGATTAAGATAAGCACGTTTGCCACTCGCAAAAAGTTGGGAATTATTGCAAAATTACGAATTGAAGTAAGGAAAAAGTAGTTTCCACGTGGTGTGACGTTGAAAGATCATTCTCTACTTATAAACTAATTCCGTCAGAGAAAAGGCATGATTTCACTCCGGCTAATCTTGAAAAAAATCTTATTATTTATTGTCATTTAAATTACAATTAATAGTATTATGTATATTGTTTTATGTAGTTATGTTTTTTTTATGTATTATGGTATGTTTTGCTTATGTGCCAGATTTTCTTTTTCAGTGATTACTATATAATCACTGAATACGCGTAGAATTTTTAAAATAAGATACATATTATCTGCATTTATTTTGCATATCGTGCATATATGCTGCATAAATAATACATATTTTTGTGCATATATTTTGCATATCTCGATATGTATCTATTAAACAATTTAAAATCGTTAGTTCCAGTAAAGATCTTTTGTTATTATTACCTAAATCCCAAAAAATATTGCATAAAAATCCGCAGTCTACTAATTACAAATTTGAAATTGGAATTAGAAAATTGAAAATGGCAAACTCAATATGACGAAAGAGGTTTTAAAAAGTGGTCGGATTTATTTATAATTAAATATGTATTTAAATTTTGAGGCTATTTGGGTATTTGGTTTTTTTTTTTAAATAGATTTGTAAAATCTGCAAACTTAATTTGTGCATCACTCAGAAAAAAAACTATTTTTTCTTTTATACAAAGCTAACATTATAAAGCAATAACTTTGCAAGATATTATAGTATCGATTTGTTCTATCTACAATTTTTGACTTTAGATTCGTAATTAGCAATCACTAAAATCTTTAAATACCCAAATTGAAATAAATTAGCTCTTTTTTTAAAAAACTTTGGTCGCCATATTGGAAACATTATTCTAAACGTTTTGATTTCGAGTTCAGATTCATAATCAGCAATTTCAAAACTCGTCCAAATTGAAATAAATAAGTCCACTTTATAAAACTTGATCTACCAAAGTGAAACCGCCATTTTAAATTTTCTAATTTGGATTCCAGATTTATAATTAACAATTCAAAAAACTCCCAGATCCCAAATTGTAAAGAAATTGGCTCGTTATTCATTAATTTCGTCTACCAATATCCGCCATTTTGAATTTTGAAAATTTTCCAATTCTAACTCCAGATTTGTAATCAGCAACCTCAAAAACACATGTATACGAAATTCCATAAAAAATGCAAGTAAAAAAAATGTATGCTTCAAAGAATTAACAACCAACAATTCCTATTATTTTAAATTTTCTGTCTTATAACTTTATAAATTTATGTCCATTGTTATATACCAATAAACAAATTCTTAAACTGATAACAGATCGTATATAAAACAGTTTTTGAGAAAGGATTTATAGAGAAATGTAGAAAAAACTGTTGAAAAATCGACAATTTTTGTACCTTTTTGGTCGCCATATTGAATCCGCCATATTAAAAACTGTGTATTTAATCAAAAATAAATTGCGAATATTAATTCCATTATTTTCAGTAATAATAAGCTGCTAGTTCTTCGAAATTTGTAAACTGTTGTGAAAAAAATACGACAGTTCGTAAATTTTTGCAATTTAACCGACATTTTTCAATAAAAATGATAATTTTGACAAATTTGAAAAATATATTCTAAAAATATAACTATTTTGTGCACCGATAATTGCAAAAAAAGTTGAAGTTTTGTACTATTTTGATGTGAAAAAATTATTGCAAAAAAAGTTTTTGCAATTTTCTCGCATTTTTCTACTTAAAAATCGCCATAACTTTTTTGGACTTTATTTTACACAAATTTTGATGATAGATTCTAAAAAAGCGTAAAATTTTACGTAAGAAATGATACTTTGCAAATTTTTTATAGACCTTTAACATTGCAAATAAAGTCGCTGAAAATTTTATTAAAAATGTGTGTGCTTGGGTGTTAATGGGTTAATATCAATCTGTGAATTAGATTTTATATTGAGAACAAAAAAATTTTGTTTATATTGCTCTACTTATCGACTTTTTATCTAAATATTCGTTTTTTCATTTTCCAATTTGCGAATGCAAATTTTTTTTCTACGTTTCTAATCTTATTTCTAATTGCGCGATATTGTTTCTAAAAGTTTTTTTTAGGAGGTGACGAGACCATACTATATACATATATATATATATATATATATATATATATATATATATACACAATATATATATATATATAATTTATATATATATATATATATAAATATATATAAACTGTAGATTTTTCGTATAAAGCAAATATTGTCATTAGGTGACTGAGAAATAACAATTTTTTTTAATTTATCAGAACAAATCGTACGTTGTCCACTTCATTTTTGTACGTACTTTAATTGTGTAAAAGGATTTTGCATTTTGTTATTCTAATTTGAAAATCCAAGTTCGTAAAAAAATGTCGGTAAATCTGTCACTCCAGGATTCCCTTAAAAACAAAGGAACAATATTTATTATTACTGACACTGTAGTCATGCTATATATGTCTGTAGGAAAAAATTATGCAAAATTACTGCACCAAAAATTGCATATTTTTGTGTATAAATTTCTACAGTTTTTATAAATTTTTGTACAAAGTTTTTGCCTTCAGAATTTTTCTGCAGAAAATTTTGCAGAATTTTATGTAATTTTTTCAGAAGTTTTTTGCCTTCAGAAAAAATTATATGAACAGAATTTTCTGCAGAAAAATTCTGAAGGCAAAAACTTTGTACAAAAATCTATAAAAACTGTAGAAATTTATACACAAAAATATGCAATTTTTTGTACAGTAATTTTTGCATAATTTGTTCCTACGAATAATACACTAAGAGCAAAAAAAGATTATAAGAAAAGCAAAAAAGGAATACAATTTTCATAAGCATAAAAATGAATAAGTACGTTATGTAAAGTAAGAAACAACCTTAGTTCCGAGCAAAAACAAATAGCGTTTATGTTGTTTTTTGCCCGGAACTTTTAGTTGTTGCATTTTAACTTACAAATTTTTCAGTTCCATTTTTTTCTCAAACTTTTTTATCCTATTTTTGCTTACATAAAATTTATAATTTAAGCTTTCGGCACACAATACGATTTTTCATGCTAGATCGCATACGAGGCGTCTTACTACGTATCCTCATTGGCTTACGATTGGTGACATAATTACCCGAGCCAATCGGGACACGTATATAAGATGCTTCGTATGCGATCTAGTATGAAAAATCGTATCGTGTGCCGAAGGCTTTAGTTCTGCTTATATGTACATAAATTTATATTATAAGAATGTATTATAAATTCTAAAAATATTAGTCTACTCTTTAAATTTCTTAGAGTAAAATATCATTCCAAATGAGTTGATTTTTACATTAAGCGATAATAGAAATACTGCAACTCCTCGATAGTGAAAATCTACTTTTTCCAAAAGTGATTATTTTAACTCTGAACATGAAGTAAAACGTGTTACTTATTTCAAAGTGTTACTTATTTCAAAATATTCACTTGATGAGAAAATAAAGTCTTCATTATTTCATCGAGTAAATTTTTCTCTTTTATGTTATGAGTGAATTCTTCTCTTTTATGTTATGAGTGAACGGATTCACTCATATCATAGGGCCTTAGCAGAATGGCTTATAATTTTAAAACATTGTTTTGAAATTATAAGCCATTCTGCTAAAGCCCTTATAAATCTCTAATATAAGTCGGTTTTCACAAATAAATTTAAAAAAAACATCACAAGTTATAAGAAAAAAAACATTTATATCAAAGAAAGATTAGAAATCATACACGTTTATATATAGGTATATTAACATACCTTAGCCTCTAAACACAATAAATCTTTCTCAAAACTACGTATCGAACACACGCGAGTCACGTTAACATCGCGAGACAATGAGCCGACTTATGCCGTAGTCTCGAGGTTTATTTTTTATTCCTGCACTGCTGCACTGGTGCAATAACCCCAATAGGAAGACATTAAAGATGATTCGCCGTAACGCAACAGTTTTGTTAGAATATAATTCTTAAATAATATTTGTTAAAGATTAGACAAATATTAAAACATAAATAGTTTGCAATTATTTCAGCATTTAAAATTATCACATTATAATCTTCAATATTTTCACAATATAATGTAACAATAATGCAGCAATAATAATGTGCAATATTTAGAAAATTTAATCTTCAATATTTAATTCAAAATTAATATTAAAAGGTATTACAATGAATTTAACAAATATCGCTTATTCACTAGACATTTAATAAAGATTTAAAAAAAGGCACTTTGTCTGACAGATTAGTTGCGTCCGTTGGAGAGTTAAGTATCTCATTGATAGTAATAGCGGTCAGAAACTCTTAAATCGTTCCTACATTACAATGCACAAATATTGAATCATGCAATATTACACATTTCACGTTTCAATATTTGTGCATCATAATTTAGGAATAATTGGGAAATAATTTGAGTTTTTTGTGTGCAATTATATTTCTAATAAAGTTTTAAACATGTTACGACTGAAATATTTTTCTCAATTATTGCACAATTTATTTCTAATTAAATTTAATTTTGCAAATGTGCTGTTAAGATGATTCGCCATATCGCTATTGTTATGCCAACATGTCATTTCAAAATTTAATTGCGCAAGCATTTATTCATGTTTTATAAAAGGTTAATGTTTCTACATCTATTTTCTCAACTATGCCCTTATAATGACGGATTATAAATCTTTTACAATTCTTTTGTCATGCAATTTTATAAATATTTTGCTATCGAGGAAGTTAGAATAAGACAAATATATTTTTTCTCATTGTAACTTATTGCACTAGTGCAGCAGTGCAGAAATAAAAAACAAACCCTCGGTCTTTGCTAGTGAGCCTCTGAGGGAGAGAGTGGCAAACTGATCACGTGACCGTGTCCCTAACGCCCCCATTAAATCAGAAGAGATGCGGTCTCTCTATCCGTTTAGTGAGCCTCTGAGAGAGAGAGAGAGAGAGAGAGAGAGAGAGAGAGAGAGAGAGAGAGAGAGAGAGAGAGAGAGCAACAAACTGATCACGTGACCCTGACCGCGTGCTTAAATACTCACATCGAATCAGAAGAGACGCGGTTTGCCACTCTCTCCCTCAGAAGCTCTTTAGTCTTTGCCGCAAATAAATCTTTCTCAAAACTACGTATCGAGCAGAAACACGCGCGAGACAGGTTAACGTCGCGAGACAAGCCGACAATTATGCCGCAATTTCGGTCTTTGCCACAAACAAGCACGAACGTGTTTCACACTCGTGCGCATTTCATGTGTTTTTCACTTTTTACGAATGAAAATATTCCACTCCATATGTAGAGTGAAAATATTTACTACATAGAGTGAAAATATAATTTACATAATAAAATACACATGTTTCACTTCATTTTGCAGAGTTAAAAATTCATTCTATGACAAAAAATGAGAGAATGAACTCCATATGAGTAAAAAGTCACTCTAACTCGAGTGATTCGACCAGTCACTCAATTTTTTGAGTGAATTATCACTCTACGAAATTTATAGAGTATATTTTCATATCTCAGTAAATATGTTATGCATTAGTTTTTTTTTTGTAGTTTGTGAAGAATTATCATTTTATGATATCTTGCTATCATGACGGTAATAAGAGTTATCACAAATATGTATATTAACCCTAATCCTACACTGTGCGGTAGAATAAACCCCACTGATTTTTGGCTTCACTTTTTGTTCAGAATACAAAGAAAGTTTCTCCGTAACAAAGATACAGGAGAGAGCGAGTACGGGTAAGGAATGCGGGGGCGTCCCCCTTCCCAAAGCCTAACGAACTGTTGCGCCATGTGCCCTCGCGCAGATGCACTCTTTAGGCCGGATCTACAATAAGTGTAGTAAGCCTTATGCCATAAGAAATTGACCAATTATAATTGAATGTGAGAAGAATAATCGAATATAATTGGTTATGGCTTAAGGCTTACTACACCTATTGTAGATCCGGCCTTACCTGCATTAGGGCCGATTTCACCAACTCCGGTTACCTTAACCGGCCGGTTATTCCATTGGAATTGACCAATCGTATTTGTCGTTAAGTAAAATTAACAAATGCGATTGGTCAATTCCAATGGAATAACCGACCGGTCAAGGTAAGTTGGTGAAGAGACTGGAGTTGGTAAAATCGGCCCTTAGCGACAAAACGACGCCAGATATCTTTTCTCTCTCTCTACCAAACTAATCGCTGACTGTCTTTCTCTCATTGTGCCCCTTCTTACAAAGCAAGGAGGCCTTGCCTGGGCTCTCGATTCCCTTTCCACGTTTACTGATCCTTTGGTCGTCAGCAAGTGAGCATCGAAGACAAAACGTGTCTTAGAGATTTACGCTTGAAATCATCTCAGCGATCACGGAAAATCGTCGGGAGCGTAGCGATCAAGCTACACTAGCGAGGCTTCGAGGTTCAAGCTCGCTTGCTTTCTCTTGGTCTCTAATCCCAGCGAAGGGTCGCATTGTGTGTTCTCTCTCCATATCGCCGTCACGCGCGCCCTTTCATTAATTGAAGACGCAGTCAGCTACGTGAGGCCTGCAGAAGCGCATAAGAGAGAATAAACTATCGTGTATCGGCTTCGAGGTCCAAGACGTCACACCTACCAGGTGGAATTACGAGAAATAACAGATATCTTTTTGGTTTTTTTACATTCATGAGCGGCTATCTGCACGTGGCGAGCGAAACTTCGACCACGTGTGAGCCACGGACGCCATTACAACAATGGCCGCGGCACAGCCGAAACTATCATCCATAGTAAGTATAGACCGAGCATTTATTGTATCAGCGTGATGCATACGAAAAGAAAGACAAAAGATATGTAAGACGAGTTTCTTTCTCCCACTTCTCCGGCATTAAAAAGAGAAAGAAACTCATCTTATATCTTTTTGTCTTTCTTTTCGTATGCATCAACGCTTATACAGTGGATGCTCGATCTATACTTACTATGGTCGGTATTCATAGTCGAATCTTATTTTAAGATCGTCTCAAGTAATGTCTTAAGATGCTAATACGGCTCTGTGATTGGTTGAGGGCATCTTAAGACTACTTAAGATAATCTTAATAATAAGAATCGACTATGAATACCGACCTATGCTATCATCTATGTGCACGCGGCGGCGACGGACGCCATATTGTTACCAACGATAATGAGACCGTGTGGAAACACGTGGCGATCGTTATTGCATAATCTACCTCATATTCGGATACGCATCAATCGGGAGAGGTCCCCGACTTTCTAAATAAGATTTAATAATTCATTTATTCATCTTACTGACTTTCGTATTTTGCATGAGCAAATGCAGTAAATTTATTAGCTATTATTTTTAGCTGTTTTAATCGGATTTTATTTACTATTTTTAATCAATTTAATTACTAATTTTTGCTTTAATCATCTATTTATGCTAATTATTTTTCACAATTTTAATTGCTATTCGTAACTTTTGATTATTCCAACCATTTGTTAGATAATGTATGGTCGGAAACTGCTCCAACATGGAGAAGTCCCCGTGGTTTGGTGGGAGGGTAAAATAAATAATGATTCAAATCTTTGAGCGTCAGGGATGAACCTTTATTGCTCAAGGGGAAAAGCCTGATAGACATAAAAATCCCTCACAAATATTATAATCGGTATTTCGCCTTTATCGGAACAATGTATCGAGTTATGATGAAATCGAATGGCGCGTGCTCGTTAGCACGACTACGGATTATAGCGTTACATTTAACGTAATCGTTCCTGTATTTCAGAGACGATGACGCAATTTCGAAACGGGAAACCCCGTGCGCGTCTAAGAAGCGGAGACTCGGCTCCTTACAAACGTAATTCAGTTTTAATTCGTAATCTCGCAACCGTTGTTGCTAATCGCTCGATAGCGATAGATTTATTCTTGCACGTGTACGTAAATTGAATCGCACTGGCTCGAGAAGTTAACTCACTTGTACAAAAATACGAAAACGAAGTGTAAGTGACCTGAGTGAGGAAAAGTGAGACTCATCTCGCCGTGTTCCCCCGCTCTATCCGTTACTCCCGCTCTGAGTCTGTGACGATGAAAAGGTCGCATTCGTAAAACATAGGTCAGGTACAAAATCTGAATATCGATTTTCCCTTCCCATGAAATAGATAATAATATGAACAGTAAAATTAATCATAGTTTGTTTAATGAAATTTCACGTAGCTTTTTTTCGCTTGACCCTCCATTATTTCAATCGATCAGCTATCCTATAATAGATACGCAACAAATACAGTCCATGTCTGCAGTTGAAATTATTTGTGCAATTAACCGAACACTTTTAGACTAGCTTAGATTCATGAATTTTTTTACTATTTTAAATTTTAAATTGGCCCAAAATAACTTGGCCCAAAAAAACCTTCACAAAAAGGGACCCTGCTCCGGTGACCTTGACCTTGACATATGTTAGCCACCGCTCGTGATTCGTTAAAAAGTTATTAACAAAAAAAGTTTTGTAAATATGATACATGATATCGTTGCTTTACTTAAAGCCGCAAATCTATGTGGTGCAGAGAACGCGTGGGCGAGGTACAAGGAGAAGGCTTTGCCCTCCCCCTACATCTCCGCATTAATTTTTATAGAGCACACATTTTTGTATTAAGTAAAGCAAATATATATATCATATATCGTATTTATAAAATTTTGTTTGCTAATAACTTTAATAACGTTAATAACTCAAGAGGACAACATATGTCAACATATGTCAAGGTCACTGGGGCTGGGTCCCCTTTTGTTAAGATTTGCCCATATTTCTTTTTACTTGTATGTACATGGTATCAAAAAATTACAGCAAATTATAAAACATTTTTGGTTTATAATTTTTTAGTGAACGACGAGCGTAGGCTAAAATCTCTTGAACATTACTCAGAAGAGTGACCTTGATAATATATATCAAGGTCAAGATTATCGGAGCTAGGTCCTCCTTTGTAAAGATTTACCAATAACTTTTGGACATTATTTTTAGAAGTTTGAAGAATGTTATTTTAAATTTTAAAATTTTTTTAAGTCAAAATGTTTAATAATATACAAGTAATATTCATTTTTAAAGGTTGGGGTGTATTATACCTCTTGTGTAGAATACCGAATTATTTGTAGAATTAGGGTTAACACACAAAATTATGTGTATATAATTTTCTTGATATATTTAATTTATATTTAAATCAAACAGTTTATTATTATATACTAATAACGTTGTAGATTATCATACATAGTTGCAATACAAAACATGTAAGAAAATTCTTCTACATTTTCAAAATAACAAAATTTTAAGAATTACTTATTTGTCATGTCATCATCAAAACACTCAAAGAAAAATATAAATATTTTTTATAATTGTTAATAAATAATTTAAGAATAAAAAAATTAAGAATTATTTATAAAGGATAAAAAAGTGGTAACATTTATTTCTACTACACATAAAAATATAAATATTGTTATCACTCTTTTATCCTTTATAAATAATTGTGTAAAGGTTTTAACGTTTACACAATCTATAAATTGTGTGTGTATGTGTGTGTATGTTTATATCTCATTATTTAATATTATAAAAATAGAAATAAAATAAATTTGCAACTGATAAAACGAACAAGAAAGTTTGTATAATAATATAAAATCAAATAGACTGCCTGGTACACATAGAAGTTTTTAAAAAGTTTGATAATAAAAATATTCTTTTGTGTGTGTGTGTGTTTCTTTATAAATTTTAAAATTAATAATAACAAATATTACAGCACAAATAATTTTACATTGTGCTGTAATTATAGTACATACATTAGGATATTACACATAAATCATTACATTAACAATATATCATGTATAAAATATATTTTAATAATTAATATCCTCTAATACAATTTGAAGTTTTAACTCTATGCATCATGAATTAATTTTCGCTATTAATACAATATTGTAATTCTCGCACTACAATATTTTTTGTTTTTGACATATTTTTTATTACTACAAAACTATACACACAAATACAAAATACCATTTAAAAATAATTGTTTATATATAAAATATGTACACGTGTTATATTTCAAACATCACATGCATAAAATATTAGATTGTCTATAATCCAGAATCAATTTTGAAAATGCAAGGAAAGGTGTTTAATAATATCTATAGCGACAACAATGTGATGAAAAATTAGTTTATTCATTATTGCGATGCCCATAAGTGTTCCATGCTGTAAAATAAACAAATAAATATTAGTTACGTATGTAATGCAAGTTATAAACTTTTATATTTTCCGTTCTATACGACATATGTTTTTTCTGTAAACCTCATTACATTAGAATTGTAATGTAATGAGGTTTAGTATGTGTTAAAAGTAATCTAATTATATAATTTTTTCTAATAAATAATTTGAAAAAGAGGATTTTTTTGTAATTATATTCATAATTGTTGAGTTCATTAGGCTTTTTTTCTACAGAGATACTTTAATATTATTGTTTATTAAACAATCTTAATTTGTAAACAATTTGTAGATTAGAATTAATGTGTTTCAAGATATTATTGTAAATTAATTACAAAACGTATTTGAAAAATTGCAAAATCGTATCTCGGTATGTAATAAATATATTGAAAAATAACAATCTACGATAAAAGCAAAATATATATTTTCTATTAACCTATTATTATATGTAAATTAATTTTATTATAGTATACAGAACGGAAGATACAAAAGTAATAAACTTAATAAACTTAATAAAGGAGGATGTTAAAAAAGATCGATTTTCCGACTATAAATTAAACCTAAAATTTGAGTTGCATGGATATCTATGAATCATAATACAAGATATGAAAATGACGATCGTTTTTCCTTGAGACCTGAGAAAAGTGCCGAAAATATGTCATTCGTCTATTGAAAATTGCGTCGATTCAGAGACAATTTGAATCTATGACATGGAAAAATTGTCAATTAAACCAGCTTCTAGCTAACTTATCCAATAGTTTCTGAGATCTTTAATAATGTTTCAACATATTTTAAGCACTTTCAAGATTTTGAAAAATGACGGACCCAATATAACGGAACAAATTGTGATTTTTGCATGTGTTGCACTACATGTAAAGAATATTATAAGTGCGAATGGTAATAATAATTTTTAATATTATTGATGCAATTCCTAGTATTAAGAAATACAAATGTGGTTGATTTGATACGACAAATCACATGCCAAAATATTATCTTGATAATAAAAGAATTAATTTATTTCTAATTTAACATTCGAAGAAGATTATACATATAAATCGATTATATTTCTTATAATACCGTCACGTTTAAAATCATCACAAATATCAAACTCAGCCGGACTCAGAGACACAAACGAGGACGTATCTCGAAACACTCGTAATATATATGTATGTTCATTTTCCCCAATTTTGCTCCGCCATATTTGATTTGCCATCTTGAATTTCGGAATTTCGGATTAAAATATTATTAGAGATCTTGAAAACAACTAGATAAGTTAGCCTAGAGACTAGTTTAACTGACAATTCTTCTATCTTGTTGACTCTAATTGTCTCTGGATCGATGGTTTTTCAATAGATAAATAACGGATTTTCAGCACTTTCCTCAAGTTTCAAAGAAAAACAACCATCATTATCACATCTTATATGGTTCATATCATAGATACCCATGAAACTCGTATTTTAGCTAGGTTCTATTTTTAGTCGGAAATCCGACATTTCACTTCAATAAACTTATAATAATCATGAAGACTTTATAATTATTCTACATAACTGTTTTTTTTATTATTATTATACCTCTAATTTTATCTTCGTTTTCAATCATTACTGGATACCAATCAGCACCGGTGTAGTCTATTTCTGGCAGTTCACCATCGTAATTTTTTGGGAGATGACTTGGTGGAATGTAAGCGTGGAGGGATGACATCTTAGAGCCATGGAAAAACATGCGGTTCCTCAATTTTTCGCGAACAAATGGTTTAAACATTTGCCACACCATTTTGAACAGAAACGGTTGTTTCACAAAATGAACCTGAGGAAGCATCCAATGTAATTAGAATATGCGACAAACCTAATTACTGAATTTAACAGTTAATTAATTTCTCGGTGATTATTGTAAAAATTACAAAAAACTTTTCTATTCGGATATTAATCCATGAACTTATTATCAAACTTATTATTAAATTTGAATATTCATGTAATTATATAAAATCAGGTTATATATACATATATAATATTTATATAATAATAGTTACTTTTTAAGAAAATAAAATAATAATTACTACAGCTATTATTGAACTAAATAAAGAATATAAATATATAACTTATTCTTATAAATATTTGATTTATGTATCACAAGACACAAAAGTAGGTAACTTCTTTTCTCAAAGTAATTTTATCTAATACTGCCAATACAAACCTCCTTCAAACGCAATGGCATCGCGTCTTGGATAAAACTAAGGAGCCTCATGCTGAAGGACGGTGACAGCGCCGTAACTTGTTTCATTGACAGTCCATCGAAATCCATTATCACCACGACACCAAAAATCTAAAAAAAAAATTAACTAACTAAATCACAATTAATCTAAAATGTTAATTAATAATATTCCGGCATATTTTATTTTGACGAAAACAACTTGCTATACATATGCTAAATCTAAATAAACTTTAACATATTCTCTCTCTTTTTCTCTTTTGCTTCTTTCTCACTCTTCTCTTTTCTTTCTTCTTATATCTCTCTTGCATTAATATTAGATTACTCATCGGATCTCTTATCAATCGAGCAAAGTGCAATCACTGCACTGACTCACGCTTACATCCGTCAAAATTGGGCCGATATTTAACCTCATTAGAATTAAAATTATTATTAGCTAAATTTAACTAGCGTACACTAAAAAAGAGTCTTGTTAAACTAATTGGAAATGTGGTAGATTCAACCAGAATCTGGTTATTAGTTTAAGACTCTTTTTTCAGTGTATATATAAAATTTAACTTTGTAAAATTACAAATAATGATGGCACTACTTGTAACTTTTTTCTGGCATCAATTGTGAAAGTATTTTTCTTGCACATTAGTCAGGTTAATGGAATTTTGCTGATAGTGAGTTATCGTTCAATGTGTACGCGTGCCTACGCAAAACTACTTTCTGCTGTTGCAGCACACAAAGACTTATAAATGTAAAAAAAAATGTCTAATTTAAGTTAAATTTCTTTCACGTTTCACAACAATGTAACATTTACGTTTTACATTTAATCTAAATAACATAATTATTCGGTTCTGCGACATTTCATTCCTACCTGCGTTTCCGGCTCGTTCATGGCTAATTCGTGCACCAAGTAAAACATGCGAAATACTTGATCGCTGCTGACTTTCGATGGGTTCCAGAGTTTGCCGCAGTTCACTATCATAACCCTACGATTTTTGTGATCTTTGGTTTTCATTACGTTAACGACGTTGTGCTCGGTAATGGCTTCTTTTTCATCGGTCGGCATTAGGTTGTGCAGCAGGGCCGCGTGCTTCACTTTGAAGTCCGCGACGCGTTTCATTAGCTCCAGTGCGCTTTCCGGATAAAATTTGCAAGGCCGAAGGAAGATGAGGAGGAAATCATCATCGGTACAGTAAAAAAGCGTCTTATCCTCTGAAACATCGGAGATATTACAATTTTACTAATCGCAGCAACAACAATGAAATATGAAATCGTAAAAGCAAGAAATGCAAATTAATTGTATTGAATTTTTATCGTATTGTATTACAATTGTAACTCCTAGGTCATTGCAAATATTCAATGTATATATATATATATATATATATGCAGTAGCCTTGCGCACGTGAATGAGTGAGTGAGATACGGACAGCCGGTACGTTGCGCATCTATTTACAACAAGAATAACGACTAATGATTCATCGCCAGCTGATCATTTCTCTTATCTGACAGAATCATCGGACTTTGTATCGTTCTGTCACGTTAGCGAAATGTGTGCCTCTCGATCAAGGTGCACAGTCAATTGCGTGTATGTCACCAATGTAATCGACAGAGTTACAAAGCGCGGACTTTTGAACGGGAATAAATGATTGCGGACGAAGTGATCGTTGAATGGATCCGATTGACATATTATTAATCATCACGTCTGCAAAAAGCCGTATGTAAAAAGCTGCTAGTTATCACAATCGCATCTGCTCGGTGATTTTCTTCCTCGTCTCACGCTCGTTTTGATGGCGTAAAAAAATCCATCGGATCGCTCCGAGCCGACTTTGCGTGTGAGGTCACGATGCCCATTCTCAAAGCAATCTCGATGCTCCTTATTAGGGAAATTGCACCCAAGGGTCGTTTATTTCTCTATTTTAGGCTTAAACAGATATCCGTGTACGCGAAACGCGCGTTTCCCGGAAACGAACGACAGGCACAATCGAATTACGAACAACTCGTCCACGCGGAAGGAACTAACGTTGTTTTGCTGAAGTATCTAAAAATTGAGTTCCATATAGATCTGAAATGACGAAAGTCGTCTTCTCCCTCGGATGAAAGTTCAGGGACCCCTTAATCATATCCGCATAGCGACGGGATACGAAGAAGAGTTGCCAAACTGCCCGAGTAAAGCGGGCAATATCTGTATTAGCTTATCGTGCAATTGAATTATCGCACGGCCGAATTTATTACGCGATAAACGCCTCCAACTTTGACGTTTTGATACTCGGGTCCGTGTAGTTTCAAGATATTTTATATCAGGAGGCACAAGAGCGACACGCAAGAGAGTATCGAAGGACTCTTCAAGAATCAGATATATTACCGGCTTGAAAGGCCCTTAACATCTCACACTCGAACGACGATATCACGTGTACACCTACTATTGTTTCACGTGTCCGGAGGAGGGTCAAGCTGTACTTGACTTGTGTATTGATCGCGTTATCAAAAGATTTCTTTATCTCTCAATCGCACAAAACATGATACTAATGTATTCCTCCCAATCAATATACTTCTATGCATGCCTGCGTTGCGAATATTTTTTTATGTTGCGTAATGTTTATTCAAACAGTTTTATCATAAATCAACTATAAGTAAAGTTACATAAAGCAAACATGCATAGTTATAATTCCGGTATATTTTTAAATATTCCCAAAGAAATTAATTTGTTGCAAAAAACTGTTTACACATTGTCAAACGGTACGTCTAGCTTTTGTTTCCATTTTTAATTAATATTTACATATCTGTGGGCAATTGCGTCTTAAATTAATAATTACTTTATCATTTCCATGAGAATTCCACAATTAGACTTTGAAATGTTTTGCAATGATCAAAACTTGAAAGCACGTAATGTGTTTTGCAATGATGTAAAGTGCGGCAGAGAGAACCGACGTCACGGTTTAAGGTTTAAGAAGTTTGATTTTAATTCCAAGAAGAAGAGATTAATCAGAGTGCCCGTTGCTGCACGCTTCTGCGCCGAAGAAAGATAAAAAGGAAACGAGATTATCGGAGTGTCACGTACAGCACTGACCTCAACATTATCTCTCAATACATCTATTCAACTGTTCTATACCGTCCGAACGGTTTCCATGATTTTTTTTTTTAAGTAGCATTAATAGAGAAAACTCTTGATTCCCGAATGACTAGTTTCGTTTACATATGAAAGAATACTTCACAAGTACTGCACTCCGCTTGACTAGTTCTTTCTTCACCAGCTAAAGACGGACGTTCGTCACCACAAAACATAGCTTTTTTTCTTAATTTATAATTTAATAATTGTTTTTTTATTGTTACTTGTTCAGTCAAAATTCGGACAAATGTAATTTATATGATAACGGTTAATCGATATAAATAAGATCAATGTAATGCGATAACACAAATCTTTGATGAAATTTTCCAAAGACACGAATCTTATCGCAATCCTAATTTTAACGAGGCGAGAGAGAGAATTTTCACGTAAATCTCGAAATAAAATTCTATTGAAGAAAAGTTCACTCGCGCGAAAGAAATTAGATACGTAATAAAATTTTAACATCTTTTTCTTGTCTTAAAATTTAATTTACAAACAAAATTTTTTAAATAATTATAATTTAGAAATTAATTTTGTGGCAATATTCTAACAAAAAATTGGCCAATAAACTCACTTTCAATAAAAGTGATTTGAGAATATATGATCTACGAGATTTCAAATTCAATAGAGAATGTCTCATAAAAATATAAAATATCTTATACATTTATCATATTAAATATTGTATGCGTAAAATAAAATTATTATTACTACTTTTTTCTCTTATTTAAAAAATTACGTTAAATAATTATAAGACACTTCTTTTATAATAATTTCTTTTTATTACTAATATGTTTTTAATTTATATATTATAAAATATACATATGTAGAACCTTAGAATATTTTAATTATTTGTAATATAATTATAAAAGCCCAGTTGTAATTATAGTTATATTTTTTTATAAATAATTATAAAAAAATATAATTATAATTACAACTGTCAGAAATAATATAAAGGGTAATAAAAAATTAAAACAATTTTTAAAAAATGTAAATAAATAAATACAAAATGAAAAGATTGTTTACTCCGTCAAAACAAATTTGCTCTCTAAAAAGCATGGGCAAATTTATAAAGGTACATAAAGATGAAGACTATATTTCTTATCAGAAATAATACATAATACGAATAATACAGCAAAAAAAGTAAACAATATTTTGACAATGAAAAAGCGAAAAACTGACATAGGGACTTTATAAAATTGAAATAGAAAGAATAAAATATGTTACTTCACGATTTATTCTTAAATTGTGAAGAATGATAAATTCACTAACCTTCAAGATACTTCCTTAGAGTCTCGATGCCCTTTTTCACATTCTCATCGGTTTCTCTGAGTTCCTTTTCGGCCAGTGCCTTGGCTTCGGGTCCGGGTGGATGCGCTAACAGAGCAAAAGACATTTTCGTTCTGCTTCTCTTTTAGTCTCTTTCTTTTAGTCTTCCTGCTGTTACTTTCTTGGTCCCGCGCTATTCTCAAACTGAACTGAGCGATGTCTCCGATAGGCCAATCATCACTTATCTATAGCCACCACCACAGAAGAAGAGTACCTCTTGTATATCGTCCCGAGACAATCTTTGACCGCTCAAAGTCCATTCCAGCGTTCCGAGTCCAGCGCTTCAATTCGAACGAGCACTGACTTCGCGCCTGTTACCTGCAGGAAATGCACGTAGAATAAGAGATGCCAATTTGTCTTTGTTCATTAATTATCACATCTTCGAAATGACATCTCTATATCCTAATTGACAACTTTTCTCCAGCACTTGTAGTGAAATGTAAACGGATATGTTACCCGAGAAACTTGTGTTCACATTTGAAGTAACACACTTGACCGATAAACACTCTCTTATCGGGGATCATCACACGATCACCTTTTCTGTTTATTGAATTCTAGTTTAAATTCGAGCGACTTGACGGACTGATCGTTAGGTGAAAGACGATAGTCAACAGTAGGTCATAAATATGTTATAAATTAATTCACCTTTATGTTTAATAATTAGATATCTTCATTTATTTGTCCTCGAAGAATACTTTATTGCGCTTACATAAATTTGTTTGTTGGACTGTCTTTTTATTAATAAAGATGATAAAGATGATGCGATGATAATAACGAAAAAATTTTTTGCAGAAACAATTATTTTGCGATGGCCTTCGCGAAACGAATGGATCGGTCCTTCTATTCGCTGGAATTAATTTAGCGTGCTAAAAAAACTTAAAAGGATAAATGGATTAATCGCGTGAATAAAGAGGAAAGGAGAGAGAGCGAAGAGTGCTAATCGATAGCAGATTATAAAAGACTTTGACTTGCAAAAGATTCTTTTCAAAAACAATTATTTCTTGCGGCATCTATTATCACGACGGTCTTTTTGTTGATTGAAACCGATTTGTTGACGTGTTAAGGAATTGAGGAAAGGTATTAACTATCAAGATAAAAGACAATGCGATAATAGGATTATAAGTGCAATAACAGATTATGAGTACATTATGTAATTAAATTTGAGAAATTTTATAATACTCGTGATTGATTTATGAAGAGAATAAACTTCTCTTTTATAGATATAAAATATTAGTTATTTTTACTTCTTCAAGTCTCATAATACCAGTACGGATTTAAACCGACATTTTCATATCAGTATATTTCTTGACTTTGCATTCTTATCAATTATCAAAAACTATTATATGCACAACGGCTATTAACGGCTATCTATAAATAACTATATATTGATTTTTTTCAATACTGACAAAAGACCTATCGTATCGGTTTTCTCAAAAATAAAACTGAAAGATATGTGATGAATGGTTGTTCTTTGGACTCACGTAGAACTAAAATTTTACGGCTTTTATCTAAAAAATATTTATAAAAGTTTTTGTAATTAATTTTAATTCACAAATATATCGCATGACTTTTTTCTTGCTCGCAATATTTCAGATAAGCTTCAAAATCAATACACGCTTTTAAATAAATACTTCAATATATTTATCATATTATATAAGTTTTTGTTATAAAATTTACGAAAAACAAAAACCGTGAAAAAAAATACAAGGACTTTTATCTGTAAATATGTGAAGAATATGCTAAATTTAAAATCGTTTTGTCTAAAATAAAAATAGTTCTCTATCTCAAAAACTTTATTTATTAATTATTAACGATTGCGTTGTCATTTTTTTCTTCTCGGGTAATTTTCAAAATCAAAATGCTTCTTCAGATGCTTTCGGTTATACAATTAACATAAATACATTAATATTATCGAGGAAATTGTAAATTTTCGTTGCATTAAAAAACATTGCATAAAAATCACACGTAAAAGAAAAATTAACGTTTTAGAAGAGCATAAAAGTATGATAAATATCAATTTATTATTTTTAGATTATAGTAGCTTTTTATCTCAAGAATTCTTAAATAAATCACATGTCTAAAAATCAACGTCTACGTTCTACGTGTGTTGCGTTGACGATCACGCACTTCCTACAACATAATAATATTAAAATATGTCTAACGACCACGAGACGTCAGACGATTGAACGTTCTCGCAAACAATCGACATGCATGGGCACATCTTACGATGCACATAGGTTCTGTGACGTCATTTTTTGGACGTCATTTGCCACCGAGAATCTCCTACACTGAAAGAAAAGTGTCTAGTATTTGCAATTATAATTGCATAGTAAAATAATTATAGTTGCAAATATCATTTTTATAGTTATTATTGCTATAATGTTAGTGTAAATAACTATATATAGTTGTGCCAAACAGTAAAAATTTTACTATAAATTATAATAATTTAAAATAATAATATAGTAGAATATCAAATAGAAATAGTCAATCGAATTAATTATTTTTATATAATAAATGCAATCACAATTATGATAAATGTAACTAAATTCCTAACATTCTATATTGTATAAATTTAAAAAATATGTAGTTCGCGGATCACCGATAGACGACACCTTTCTCCTAATGCAATTTACAGTCCAAAGGCTACATAATACATAGGCACATCTTACGATGCACATTTTCTAGAAAAACCGTGTTAGAATATATAAAGGGCGACTGTTTTGATCGTTCTATTCCATTCTATTCCATTAATTTCGTCATCCCGACAAAACAATGTGATCTTTTCAAATTCGTAACGGCGCGCGATGCTATCAGCATCGAATGATCGAATTAGAGTGTTTTCCATTTAGTAACACGAGTCGACACAAGCATCGTTCTATCTTTTTTTATGTTCAATGAGTAACGAAGATAGAACGACACTTGTGTCGACTTATGTTACTAAATGGAAAGCATCCTTATTCGACTTAGGCTGCATTTCATCAATATTTACTGCCAATACTGAAAATCTATATTTACGTCACATACACTATAGATTTTCAGTACTGGCAGTGAATATCGGAACCACGAAGATCGTGATCGGAACGCAGCCTTAATAGTTATCCGTCGACCTATTATCGACTACAGCTGTACGCCGCAGTATTTCCTCAGTAAACTTTTAGATGGCGCATCGACGGTAGAAGGAAATCTTCGCATCCGAATGATTAAACCAAACTTTATGGCATATTTCTTTTTTCAATAGTATTCGCGCCAAGCTCAACGAGAGAAAAAGTATTGATATTACTGGTAAAATTTATGTAACATTTTCCATACGTGGAACGTAATCAAAACACAATATTTTAAAATCCGAACTGGAAAAGCTGAAATTTAAAAGGACAATCAGCATTATTTTGTTTATTTCATTGTAGGTGCGGAGAATATTCGGGAAGGAACGAAATTTCTTTCCTTGCGCTTCGCCTGGGTTTCCTTGCGCTCGTTTCCCGCGCGGGACAGAAAACCCGGCGTCGCGACGCGGCGCGGTGCATCACGGCGCAGCGCGACTGGCGCCTTGCCTGCTGGTGTGTCGATTAACGGACCGACTGACCGCACCGCACGACGCGGCGAGTAACGCACGGTGATCTGCGTTTCGACATGTTTCATCGGCGATGCGGCCACCGTGTCACTCTCAGCAACAACAATCGCAACGCCACGCGCAATTTCTCCGAGTACAATTACGGCCTGGTGTTCAGCGCCGAGCCGCTGCAGGATGATGTTTTGTTCGAGATCGTCATCGACAGGAAGGTATATACGCGCTCACGCACGCCTCTCGCGTGTCTCTGCTAGACTTGGCATTCGATTCGGCCCCAGGATAATCGCGAAATAACAGAATGTTGATTACGATGTTGCTTGTCGATAAATATTCCGTGTGTTATTTGCCTTGTTATTTAAGCTGGCGTTTGTCATGTTTCAATCTCACTTTTTTTAAAGATATTGACAGGCCTGTATTACTTGAAAATACTCAGGTAATTATATGTTAAGATTCTAGACTTTCGTCTAACTCTGGAAAATTGGTATTGCACAGATCATATCGTGGAGCGGCAGCATAGAAATTGGTGTAACGGAATGCGATCCAGAGACCTTGGAGATACCATCCTGTGCCATAAACCTCCGTCACGGGTCATGGATTATGACCAGCTCTGGCATAGTTCACGATGGCGAGCGCATTGTCGAAGTATATGGGAAGGATCTTAATGATCTGGAGGAGGGGGATACTTTGGGAGTAATGCGGACATCCAATGTAATTCACAATTAAATCCAGGTTTTCCAAACTTATGTGGATCACAATACATTTTTTAAAACGACAAATGTTTCTATCTTTAAAAATTATGAAAAAGTTGAGTAGAGGAAATAAATTAATTATTTACAATAATCCTATTTTTTTATTTTTTTATGAATATAATTTCATATATATTTACTTCTCCAAATATGAAGTATTTGAAAGTTTGAAGACCAAGTTTATTTTCTATTTTTATTGGTAGTATTTTAGACGTAACAAAATGAATTATGTACAAGGGTTTAATAATTATTTAAAAATTTAATTTGAAATTTGATTTTAATTCCCAACAAAATTAAAATTTTTCTTGTGATCCATACTTTGGAAATTTCTGTATTAGTCTGTATTGTATACAGAAATTAATAATCTTCTATCTACAATTGTAGCACGAACTAGTGTTCTACATCAATGGTGTTTCACAAGGCGTTGCTGTTAACAACATTCCGGAACGTATTTTCGCCGTTGTAGATATATACGGTGATTGCGTACAGATCAGCACCGTTTATCATCCTAATCTTGTTACTCTGTGCGACGCGCCAAAAGACGAGGTTGAGATTAACAATGATTACGCTGCAGGAGAAACCTCCAGTTCCTCGACAACCAATCTAGTCGCTAACTTAAATGTCAATCTAAGTGTCAATGTAAACGTTAATTTACCGAAGAATCCAACTCCCGCGGCCATAAGGGAGGACAGACTGAGGTTTCACGAGAGAGTCGGCACATTAGTGAAACTCTCCAATAACGCCAGAACCGCTGAGAGACGGAGGCCGCTCGACGAGTTTAACAATGGTGTCGTCATGACTCATAGGCCCCTGCGAGATAACGAATTATTTGAGGTAAACATTTAGATGCAAACCATATTGCAAAGGAATATTTACATAAATTGCGATAAAATTATTTGGCCCCTCCCTTTTTTCTCTACGTATTGCTATGTTGCAGATACGAATAGACAGATTAGTATACAAGTGGTCAGGTAGTATAGAAGTCGGCGTTACCACTCACAGTCCTACAGCACTGGAGTTTCCGGCAACAATGACTAACATGCGTTCGGGTACAACGATGATGTCTGGCTGTGGTATTCTAACAAATGGCAAAGGCACTCAACGGGAATATGGCGAATTTAATTTGGACGAATTGAGGGTACGTATAAAGCCCAAATTATAACACAGAATCTATCTAAACTTATTTTCCTTAAATCTTTAACCAACGTTTTCACGTCGATTTCATAGGAAGGGGACCGTGTAGGAATGATTAGGCGGACTAATGGAGATCTTCACTATTTAATAAATGGTCTGGATCAAGGTATTGCTGCTAAAATACCGGCGACTGTGTGGGGTGTAATAGATCTTTACGGAATGACAGTGAAAGTAACCATTGTCGACCGCGACGAAAGAGAAGAACAGAATCTAGTCACTAGAAGAAACACATTGCAGTTACAAGGTTTAGATACCGAAGGTAATACATACACAGGATCTTCGAAAAAGCTCATGAAAGTAAAAACTGCTATATTGTGATATATACATGGATTTTGTAGAAACTGGAGAAGAGGAGCTTCCTGATAGACTGATGTTTCATCCTTGTTGTGGCACACACGCCGATGTAATCAATAATGGGCGTACAGCACACAGACCTAAGTAAACAGATACATTTACTACTTATCTAGTAACTTTCCTGAAATCGCACGCATCTTTTTAACAAAAGATATAAATCCTTTCTCATAGCGCTATAGACGATTTCAATAATGGTGTGGTATTGACTTCGAGGCCATTGAAACCAAACGAGTTGTTCGAAGTCAGGCTGGACAAAATTGTCACTAAATGGGCCGGTTCCATCGAGATAGGAGTCACCACGCATACCCCTACGGAATTAGAATTTCCGTTTACTATGACGAATGTAAGGTAGGTAAGAGTGTGACGTATCTCAGTTTTAAGCGGTTTTTACAATTATTGCCATTAAAGAGATACTAAACTGCTCTGTTTTATTACTAATTTTTCGGACACCGAAATCTTTTTATTGATTGCATGGAATTGAAAATCCTCCAAAATTAAAGTACAGATAGTAACGCGGTGCGCTGCGATCAATTTCATACGAAAAACGAAAAAAAGTTAGAAAATTATAGTTTTGTTATCGACTTCTGTAATCGACTCGTGAAAACATTTGCTACGTATAAAAGTTTTAGACTTTGTACGTATAAAATAAGCATGAGGCGCACTTGGCATTTCAGCAAAGAACAATACTGTGCTTTTAGAATAAGCCTAGGAACCTTAGAAAAATAGTTTTCCGTGTTTAAGGGGATCCTATCTGTTTTATCGCTAGAATTGTACAATTTGTTTCAAAATCCTTCTCCACAATTAAAGTATAGATGATAACAGTGTGCGGAATACATGAACTTTAATTCTGGAAAAGGAAATTCTAAATCTATAAAAGAAATACATACAAAATTTTGTTAACGTGCCTAAATGACTCTACATTATCGACCTCGATCAAATTTGACGAGTAGTTTAGCATCCCCTTAAACCACATGTGTGGTAAGTTGTTCATTCGCTTATTGCTCGAAGGTGGCTCGTATCGGTTGCAGATCTGGCACGTGGATGATGACAGGCAACGGCGTGATGCACAATGGTACCACCATGATAGATCAGTATGGTCAGAATCTGGACCGTCTGCAAATCGGCGATCGCGTGGGCGTGATGAGGAAGGACAACTCAACGCTGCATTTTTATGTGAACGGCGCCGATCAAGGTGTAGCCGCGATGAATGTGCCCGAGAGGGTTTACGGAGTGATCGATCTCTATGGACAAGCCGCTCAAGCCACCATAGTCGACAACGTGGATTTTTACAGTCCAACCACAAACAATTCGAGTTTTAGCAATACAACGTTGTATAGGTACAATTTTTTAACAGGTTGACATAATAATAATAATTTATCAACGGTCATGCACATGGATGATTTGTCTAACTCTATTTACAGCGATCTAAGATTTCATCACGTACATGGTAAAAATGCGAGAATTACAAACAACGGTTTAACGGCGTCCAGACCGAGAGCTCTGGGTGAATTCAACGAAGCTATTGTGATTGCGAATCGCGCGCTACGCGATGGTGAAATGTTCGAGGTGACGATAGATAAAATGGTTGCCAGATGGTCTGGTGCTATAGAAGCAGGTAATTGCTGTCATAGTTAACAACGACAGCACATATTAAATGTAATAAAAATTTTCTATAATTTTCTGAGAATAAAAAACTTTTTATAGGAGTTACTGTGATAAGGCCTGATGAGCTAGAGTTTCCGTCTACGATGACAGACATCGATCACGATACGTGGATGCTCTCTGGGTCAACGGTAATGCGCGACGGCGTAACGTTGCGTAACAATTACAGCTGCGATTTGGACAAACTAGTAGAGGGTAATCGAATCGGAATGATGCGGTGCGCGGATTCTTCCTTGCATTATTTCTTGGACGGAGTGGATCAGGGTCCCGCCTGTACTGGTCTACCGCAGAATGTTTATCCTGTCATCGATTTGTATGGTCAATGCGCACAGGTAAAGGATACACTTCTCACTTCTAATGATAAACACATTGTGTTTCAATATATTAATTTTGAATAATGTATTTCAGGTGACAATCGTGTTGCCTGAGCGCAGGGATCCTCTGACGCAGCAGTATTTGCCGTCGGAGAACAGTATTAGTCAACAACCGACTTCAGTAATTCAGCCTCAGGCGCAAACTGAAATTCTACACAAGTTCCACGAGTCGGTCGGACTAAACATTCAATTAAACAATGAGCGAACGGTGGCCACCAGATGCAGAGAATACAATAACGCTGTCTTATTAAGCGAGGCAGCACTGGAAAATAACGAGCTATTCGAGATTGCCATTCAGGAAGTGGCGCGCGAATGGAGCGGTTGTCTGAGGATAGGTGTCCTGAGTAACGAGACGGGTAACTGGTTAACGTCGATGAACCTCGTACCTGGTATGACATCCATTCCCAATGATGCTTGGTACCTGACTGGTAATGAGGTGAGACATACAGGTTTCGCACTTGCCTCAAATTATTGTACGAGTCTGGATTGGTTGCGAGTAGGCGACAAGATCGGCGTGAAGCGGACGCACGAGGGCAACCTGAAGTTTTATGTGAACGGTGAGGACATGGGGGTAGCTGCATCCGATGTACCAGAAATGGTGTACGCGGTAATTGAGCTCTTCGGCAGCACTGTGGCCGTTAATATCACTAGCAGTAGACAACAAAATCCGGCAATATCTCCTAACGCTAGTTTGAGGCTGCAGGATTCGCTGGAACTCCTACTTGACCCGGTGCCGCCGAGAAACGATGCGGGAATGGATACATCCATCGACGTATCCGAGGGAAAACTGATCAACGAGGCGACGCTCACGCCGACGCAAGCCACCGCCACTGGTCTGACCGCTGCCAATGATGGGGATTGGAGTTACGAATTCCATGAGAATCATGGTAGGAACATTCAGCTCGAAACAAAGACGGTTGCTAAACGGGTGGCCAGTTACAATCAAGGTGTTGTAATGTCCAATCGTCCGCTGATAAAGGGCAAACCATTCCAAGTGAGAATAGAAAAGTTAAATGAACGTTGGGTGTCGAATATTCTCTGTGGCGTTTCTTGCATATCGCCGGAAAAGCAAACAAGTTTCCCATTAACAGCGCTCGGCTTCAAGAGGCACTCGTGGATCATTTGTAGCGACTGGATATTCCACAATGGCACAAGAGTGAAGACGAAATACGGCGCCGGCTTGGAGAACCTTCAGTGCAACTCTGTCGTGGGTTTGCTGATCGACGAGGACAGTCGACTGCACTTGCTCATTAACAATGTGGATCAGGGAATAGCCGCGACCGATTTGCCACCGTACGTTTTCGCCGTGATTGATCTGTACGGGCAGTGTGAACAAATATCCCTCACAGGGATCAGCGAAGAACCTTCCTACTCGAATGTTGCTATTGACAATGTCCTCGCAGCTCCTATTGAATGCACAAGCGTAGAAACGGAGGACGTAGAGAATTCGCGTGAAAAGGCCGATCTAGAATGTCACGAAAAAGAGAACGCAATGGCGACTACCTCGTCGGATCTCTCGCCATCCTCGACGTCACCGAGCGTGCCGAGTCAGTGCAGTTCTAACAACACCAAAGAGGGCAATTTTGAAGCCGAGTATTCGTCCTTTGGTAGCTGTAACAACAGCGCGAATGTGACGAGCAATAGCGTAGGCATCAAAGCGACGTCGAGTGTCGACAGTAACAACTCCGACTCGAATCTTGACACGGAGAATCGTGTCCTATGTACAAACGTAGAGATAAACAACGCGACTAACATTAACATACAGAAGGGCATGGTTGCCAGTGCGAGTAACATGACAAGCTTAAACGCGGCGATCACCGGGACGAACGCCAACAACGCGATTAACGAAAGCATAGCGTCCAATAGTCAAGTCAATATTGTAAGTAGCACGCAGCAACAAAACAATCTGTCGGATCCTCCCAACAACGCTTGCCCCGGCTTCCACGAGTCGCGATCGTACACAAGCCGGGACAATGTCCGCGACAACAACTCCTTCAATGGGAACATACCTCCGAGCCAGAACATGACGGCGAATCAACGGGACGTATCCTTGTACAACGTGGCGTCCTCGGTACCGTCGTTTATGCCGTCGTCGTTACCGTCCACTCCACTTGGATCCACTGTTATTGCGTCGTCCAGGAAGTGCGATTATCTAAAGGCGTGCATGCAGCTCAAGAAGTCACTCGTTCTACCGGACGAGTTTTTCTCCACTGATGAAATAATGTGCTACTGCAGTGTGTGCTATAAGGTGGACGGCGATAACGCGATCTGCAAGAAAGGCGAACCGCCGGCAGAGTTTGCGATACCGGTCGGTTGGGCCAGATTCCCACTGAAGCAGAGCATCAATGCCAATCAAATCCCACAAAGCACGATGGACAAATGGCACGTCGCGTTCTATGGTATACGTTTAGACGCTATAAGGTAATGCAATTGGCAAACATTTGAAAGCAATTAGATCTCTCTGATCGTCTAGTCTTTATTAATGTAATATTGTGCGTTTAGATTAATCCTGGACAGAGGAGAGCTAATGACCAAAGAACAACTGGACGTGAGTAACTTAACGGCGGGTACTAAGAGCGAGGATCAGAATCCTCAGGTGTCGTTCTCGCCTAGCATCAAGTACGCGGCGTCCGATGAATTCACGAAAAAGTACCCGTGAGTGTCTATTCACAAACTCGTCTCTACTTATTTATCACACGTATTATATATATTTGTTGCAATTTAATTTTCAACTTTCTAGATATATTGATATGCAGTCGAATAAGAAACTGAACGCATCGACCGCGTTCCAATTGCTGGTAAGACCCGGCTCGTATACGATCAGTCCCGGCGACAAGGACAGTACTGATCTGCATTGCGAGTCCAGCAAATGGGCTACCAAAGAAGCCGGGGCTACAGTGATTATCGCGTTGCTCGTTCATCTAGACGGATTTTAATATCCTTTGTCTATTTCCGAAAGTGTTTTCCGACCGAACTTGTGTGTTTCTTCCTGTCGGCATCGAGCACGTTAATGCATGCAACTGACTGTTTGTACATACGATGTGCCGTTTACACGACTGTGGTAAGGAGAGACTTTTGAGATCGATATATTTCAATTCCGTCGAAAAATCGCGTTGTACATTTACGTTATCTGCGTAACGTTCCCTCGTGTGCACGGTTTAGCCATTAATGGATTTTACTAAGAGATTTATGCTAGAGATTAAATCGAGATTATAATTATCTGTTAACTTTTAATGCGCTTAATGTGTACAGTATCGATGAGTGTAATAGTTACGTTTATTTACATAATAGAATCCACTAGGAAAGAATTCGTTGTAGAGTCGCTGGTTAGCTATGACGATTTTGTGACGCACCATATAAAAGACTTTCAATTAGTATAGGTTTTAAACATCTAATCACACACATGGTCACATGTACGTCGCTAAACTGGCCTAAGTTAATGCTCATGAGAACAAATAGTGTATGAAATGTACGGCGATGATATTTGGCATCTGTCTGCGAAAAGAACACAGTATTTTTGATGCCCGCTCTTCATGCCTAATCGATATACCAAATCTTTATTGTATCGCATTAGTTAAGTAAATCTCAAGACACGATATACGATTTTTTAATGCACTCTTCTGCAGCATATTTGATAGGAAGGAATCGTGTAATATGTCTATGTATAGAAATAAAATGCAATTCACATTGCCAACATCAAATCCGTTTCACGAATTAATAAATGTTTCCATATCGTGATTTGAAGGATGGAAGTTTATTGTTATAGATTCTATGTAACTCGTCATAATTAATCACGCACGTAATTAATGCGACTATTTATTAAGTATAGATTTATTTTTTTAATATACGAGATAAATCCAGAATTAATCCATACACACAATAGTAAACTTGTGATTTTTTTTGTAAATTGCGAATACAAAGAACAGATTAAGATATCGATTATGCTGTAATTATAGTCTAAAGACAGCAACTTGTTAATTAACAAGATTGCTATGTAGATTTCGTGTAAAAAAATCCGATCGACTTATAACATCAATATATTTGTGGTGATATAGCACGCCTATTGTTCTCTCATCGATGTTTTGAACAGCTCTCTAAACATATTAAATATTGTATGTATTCACACCCAAATTCGGACATTCTGATCCCAGGAGCAGCTGGCCACTGCCATCCCGTTACCAGAAACGCAGAGCGATGTCACTCTATTTTCATGACCAGATAAGACACCTTGAAGCAAAAACAAAAAACTTTTTATTGGTATAATTATCTTTTATAATATCAATTTTTTTCCGCGACAGATCAAGCAACTCACCGTTGTGTTGATTCTTCAACGTATCCCATATGTGAATGGAATTGTCGTCGCTGCCGCAGAATATAAATCTGCCGCTCAGAGAGAGGCCGCAACTAGTAAACCCGGGATTCGAGTTCGGCGGCTTGAAAGTGGCCAACTGCTGATCGGATCTGAGATCCCACAGTCTCGCAGTTTTGTCTTCGGACGCTGTCACAAAACCTTGTCCAGAAGGATGGTACTAGGAGAACAAAATTACGTGAACGTAGTATTGTAACGTCCTCACTAAATATCTAAGAAAATGCATCTAACACTCACGCAGACGGAGTTTACGTCAGCGTCGTGACCAAAGAACGTCTGTTTGGCTTTCTCTTCTCGTAAATCCCACAATTTACAGGTTTTGTCGACCGAGCCAGTGACGTAAGTATTACCGTCGGGAGACAGGCTGATGCTGACTACATCACCCGCGTGCGCCTCGAAGTCTGTCGTTTTCTTGTTTGCCTCGAGGTCCCATATACAACTACAGATACACAAGTTATTCGGTAATTATCTAAATAAAATTGTTATTTTATCGCTTTATTTTATTCCTAAACATTACGTAATTAGATACATTTTCATGTCGCCTGATCCGGTAATGATATTTTTGTCGTCGAGAAATCTACAGGACGATAAGAATCCTTCGTAACCCAGAAGCTCCCTCACAATCTTGGCGGTTCCTGTGGCGTCGCGATTGTTCACGTCGTAGACGGTGCACATGTTATCCATGCCGCCGCATGCAACGAAATTGCCGGACGGTGCGAAAGCCACCGACATTACCCAGGCCGATCGCAATGCAATCACCTGCACTTTATTGCCAGTCCACGTGTCCCAGATAATTAGCTTCCCATCCAATGATCCCGTCACGCAATGGCTACGACGCAAAGCGCAGATCAATATATTCAGTATAAGAGATTCTCGAGGTATGAATTTATCTATTAACATTGTCTAGACCCCCCCGTCGATGGTGATTCTAAAACGGCTATCAATTTGATTAATCTTGTTTTTTAGATAATAAAAAATTATTTTAATATTTGTATTTACATATTTTTAACATTCTGTACTATATATATATACCTATATATATAATATCAAAATTTTAAAAAAATTGAAATGATTGACGGAATTAAAATGATACCATCGGCGGTTCTAGTTAATACATTCTATGTATAGCAAAAGTATTTATAAAATGAAGATATTTTAACGATACAACAAATTAAGTATTATTATACTTTTTGAAACTGACCGACTATCACCGCTGTAATGTACCGAGTTGACTTTGTTAATATGCCCCTTCAGCGTTCTTTTCGTTGATAGTCTAACTTTCGGGGCATCTGCCACTCCACCACATGCTTGTTCTAATGTTGTATCCTGTTGCTTCTTTTGTTCCTCCTAAGCGATTAAAACAAATTGAATAAAGGTGAAAGTTTTTCGAAAAAAACTTCGATATAATAAAATTTTTAAACCTTGCACTTATTGATGAGGTCTTCCAGTTCTTTTTTCAAAGCTGTAGTCTCGGCGTCGTCTTTGCCCATTTTTGCTCGACCACAGAGTTTCACCAGCACTCGGAAAACTAAACGCCACTGACTTTGACGTGTGAAAACTGCCGAATGATTTCCGACAACATACAGAAGAAGCCTCAGAATCATCTACCCCGCTGCCCCAGTAATCGTATTAGGTCGACAGTTAATTCGATTTGTTAGGCATTAGCTTGGCTCATTCACGTAACTTAATTACCTACATACACGATAACGCTTTTCGAAGAACATCTGTATTTTATCATCGAAAATATATACAAAGTGAATTGTATGCGATGAAAAAAGTGCTATAGAACAAATTTGTATTAAGAAAGGGAAAATAAATACAATGAGATTTTTATTTATGTTTAATACTAACGTAAATGTACATATCGTTTACAGGATAGATCAGACTGAAGTGTTTCATTCACACAAAACTTCACGGGTCGATGATGACACATTCCCCAGGAATAGGAAATCACACGGACAAAACCGTCGACACGGTGTGATGATTAGCCACTCTTTTCGACCACAAAAACCAATCGTCTCGCTTTCGAGGCTCTCGCTTTCTCCTATAAATGTCTGAATTCTTTGGTACCGATTGATATGACTCAGTGTGATCGCACGGTGATCAATAGATATTTATTCGCGATACTCGCAAATTTTTGAGGTCTAGAAGAACTTAAGTAAACATTACCTTATCAATTATAAATATATCAAGATACATATTAACAGCAAACATAGGTATCAAATAGTTGTTAAAAATATATGAAGTAGTAAAAAAGTTTGCATAATAATTTTGCAATTATCTTAATTCAGTGTACAAGTTAAGTTGCGTTGTAATAACAGTATACAATTTTGATATTGTGAGTTTCGGCAATCAAGATAAATTTCAACATAGCATTTTCATGGTAATAAGACGATATGAAGGGACAGGATGTCTTGGAAAGACTGATGTTATCGGTCGTTCTACTGTTGTACGGAGATCAACTTACGGCGGGAAACGAAGGGATATGCAAAACGAAGCTGAGTCATGACGTTTACGTGCCCTCAAACAATCTTTCGTGTCAAGATGTTTCGGATAACAAATTATTCGTCATCCAGCGATACAGACCAGAGCAGAAAACTTGCAGCGCATCATTTAATACATCAGGTATCTCGTAATTGCATCATTAATTATAATGTCACCATAATTTTATTTACGTTAAAAAAATACTCTATAATTTATAAGTGATTTTTTATTAATCAATCGATAATAATAATTTCTGTCATAAGATATACGGACGCTTTATTGATTTTTGCAGATTCTTATTGAAGTGCAGTATATTTAATCCTTTCACGAGCGTCATGAAATCTTAATGAGTGATAATTCTTCTTGTGATTGTTCTAAAACTTCAGGGAATTTAAGGCTTGATTTTTTCGCAACGTCGTGAAGTATTGGCGAAAAAAATATTCTATTTTTTCATCGAAGGTTTGATAAACTATGCCATGTTTCAATCATTTAAAGAAACATTTCTGCGTGGTTTCTCATGGTTTTTATTATGATCTTATAATCTAACAATTTCCTCATAGTTTTTCCTTATAATTGCGTCTTCGTCATGGGAATAATAAGCGTTCGCCATAGGTCCTCTACATCATTTGAGCTTTTCTTTTCCGACGTGAAAGAACGTCACTGTATCCTCGCGTGTCCATTGCATTAAATATATGAAACAATATGCCACGGGTGCCACAATTTCCAATTACGGGTCTGCATTACGATGGTTTCCGTTGGTCGACGTTGATCTCCACTGACTCCACTGGTTTCCAGGCAATCCAGGCTCGCAATGCGCAGTCGGCGTCAAGCGACGCCAAGCGACGGACGTGGATGTGTGTCACTGACGAGCGGTGCGGATCACCCCAGGGGTTCTGTCAGCCAGTGCGCTCGTGAGAAAGAAAGAGAGAGAAAGAGAGTGAGATGTTCGAGGGCAAGAGGACGACGATCGGATGCTGGCTCGTGTGGTGCTGCGTCTTCCTGACGTACCACGTGGTCAGCGAAGCACCAGCAGCCGGTGTTAACGGTATGACGCGATCGCTCTTTCTGACCAGAATGGATGAATCCGTGCCGCATATCGTGACGAAGATCGATACAAAGAAAGAGAAAGAGACTGACAGGAAAAGAGAGACCGTTCACGGCGAGTCGTTTTCTTCCAAACAATAATCAGAAATCTAAAAAATTGAAAACGAGAGCTTCAGCCGATGCCTTTACTTGGACTGAAATCCAAAATCTCAGATGATTACATATATGAACCATTGGACCTGTCCTCAGTCTCATATTACATTTTCTGCATTCAAGATATATCAGTCTATTTCCAGATATTTTAAAGGCAAACAGAAAATAAAAATGCAATTAAAAAAGTCAGATCTATTGTTTACAGTTTTTACAACATGAATGAAGAATCATTTTACAACTTTTTAATAGAATATATTAAATTGTTGAAAAATTGATATGAATGAAAAATTAATAAGAAAGTTTCTTCCGATACTCTTATTCGTACTGTATCTAAATATCAGATGATTTTATATGAACTATTAGATCTTGTCCTTGGTTGTCACTTATACTATATTTTCTGTACTCAAAATGTGATAATTTATTTCTATTTTGAAGAAAAACAAAAAAAAACGATGAAAATGTAATTAAGAAAATCAGATTTATTGCTTTCATACAGTTGTACATAATGTGGATAAAAAATTACTTTTTTATAGAATATATTCAATTATTAAGAAAAG
This sequence comes from Monomorium pharaonis, assembly GCF_013373865.1. Lineage (NCBI taxonomy): Eukaryota > Metazoa > Arthropoda > Insecta > Hymenoptera > Formicidae > Monomorium > Monomorium pharaonis. The sequence continues at coordinate 15,840,620 of NC_050475.1, read as the reverse complement.
AATATATGTATAAAGTTAAAGGTCTCTGCTAAGAAAGTGAAAGAAAGAGAGAGAGAGAGAGGGTATTAAATTAAAATTAAGATTAAAATCATTTACAATAATGAAAATAGAGTAAGAGTTTCAATATCAAAGAATTCTTTAACTGGTTCTCTTACAGCTTCGTATTTTCTTTATTTTTCTATCAAATTAAGATTCTAAACTGATTGCATATAGTTGTGCACAACATAAAAAAAAATATTTTATAGCTCTTTAGTAAAATACATTGAATCATTAATGAAAAAAACATGTATGGTGTTGTGAAGGTTTCTGTCAAGAATGCATTAAATTATTACAATTTGTTATTGAAATTATTAAAATTATTAATTAGAATTATAATTGTTTACAACAATAGACTAAAAAAAGAGTTAAAGCAATATCAAAGAACTCATAAATTCTTCCATGGCTCTCTTTTCTTCCTTCGTATTTTCTTTATTCTTCTAGAACCGGTGTTTCGAACGCCCACGCACTGGTTCAAAATAAAAATCATTTTAAGAAGACCCATCTTTTCATCACAATCTTCGATGATAGCGTGTTACATTCAGTCTTCTAAAAAAATCAATTTACAAAAAGCAAAATATATAAGTATTCATTTTGTGAAAGAAAAAATAAAAGAAAAAATGGTACGTTTGATCAGTTAGTGACGACTTTTGGTTCTACTTCTTCCTCGAGACGCGTGCCTGAAATAATTTACTCCCGCAAGACACACTTTACACAGCTCGTTACCTTCACCAGCATTAACTCATTCAAACAAAGTGTTCAGATTTGCATAATAATCCTGAAGAATTTACAAATTATTTTTATCTGTTCTCTCTCTCTCTCTCTCTCTCTCTCTCTCTCTCTCTCTCTCTCACTCATTCATAGAAAAGTTATCATTCGTTTTAAAAAAGAAATTTTATCATAATCTTCGCAAATAAATGTTGATTCAAAGGACAGTAAAGTTGAGGTCACAGGCTATCTGTGGGACGCGCAAGTAGAATTCTTGTTATGTAATCGATTTTTAATTTCAATTGGTTGAACGATTATAATACTGCCCTTTGGCTTTATCATAAGCATGAACAGTGATATGTTATAATAAAATAAAGTGCGGCATCTCTCTGATTCATCGGTAGAAATATAACTTATCGTTCAAGTCTGAATGAGAATCGAGTGATATAATGAATGTGTGACGTAATCATTTAGTTTATGGAACGTGAACTAATTTAATTAATTCGACTCCATTCTTCTAGTCGGCATGTAAGCGAATCGAGTGCATGGTTCTTATCATTCCATTTCCGGCGTTGCTCATCGCAAGAGATACCCTAAATCTTGAAATTTCTTAATACGACGTTTTATAATTCGCCAAATTCATGTTGATCATTCCTCTCAACTGATATAATTACTAGGTCAATATATCTTATCATTAATATTGCACGCATTTTTAATTTTACAGTCTTCTTGTAAGTTGTTTCAAGGAGGATTTTAACGTTTGCTCTCTCTTCTCTTACAGAAATTTAATATTGGCAATTATTAATTGGCCAGTGATTAATTACTTTTTTGAATATTACAAACCTTAAACAATAGCGCTTTTGATATCCAAAATAAACAATTAATCACTGGTTAATTTAATTTGTGACTATTAATATTCTGTAACTGTAGCTCTTCCAACCGAATGTAATATGCCCGAAGGCGCCTTTCCTCAAATTTCCGTGGGTTCAGCATGTACCATTCTAAAAATATCTCGCTTGCGTAAATGTATCGACAGCTCAGTAATACAAGCACTGGAGATGCGTGCTCTTTCTCTCAGCACGGCCGACGTACGTGCCGCGGCTCTCGTGGGCGCTACTTCTCTCGATGCATGACATCACGGTTCGGCGTAATGCAAACGAGTTCATCGGCTGGATAACAATGACGGAATCGATGTAACGTGGCCCCGATGCACGAGCACGATCCATCCTCGAGGATCGCTTGCAGAACCTTTCGATCTCAGTCTCAATCTCCTTCCCTCTATAATTTCGACAATTTAATAATTTGTACTCTTCAATAAGACAAAAAATTTTTTTCTAAGATATGACGACTGTTTTTGTTATATTTTCGATTATTATATCTCTGTCCCTCACGTAACCGAATGTAACATGTATTTCTTAGATATCTTGATATTCACCGTCGCTTCCAACGAGACAGATGGCTTCCAGAGGTATCTGAGGTCGGCCGAGGTCTACGGATTTCGTGATAAATTGAACGTCCTTGGCCTCGGCGAACCCTGGAAAGGCGGTAACGTTGTGAAGTATTCCGGCGGTGGATACAAAATTAATCTCCTCAGGAAAGCCTTGCAGGAGTATCAGAATGATGAAAGGAAGATTGTCTTTTTCACCGACAGGTGAGTCCCGATGCCGCAGAACAGGCATTTTTTTACGTTTTATTTATTATTATTTAAGTATGTATGTTCTGCTTTTAGTTACGACGTTATATTTCTTGGCGATCTGTCCGCCATCGTCGAACGATTCCTGAATACCGGCGCTCGAGTCTTATTCTCCGCGGAGGCGTACTGTTGGCCGGACAGCTCACTGGCGGCTCAGTATCCGCCCGTGTCGAGGGGCAAACGATACCTGAACTCCGGCGGTTTTGTCGGTTACGCGTCCGACGTGTACAAGATTCTAGACACTGCGCCTATTAAGGACGAGGACGACGATCAGTTGTTCTACACGACCGTGTATCTGAATGACGAGCTCAGGGTGCGGCACAAGATCAAGCTGGATCACAAATCCGAGATATTTCAGAATCTCTACGGTGCGGTAGGTAAGGGCAAGTGAAATCCGCAATGAAAAGTATCGAGACGTTTAGTGATTCTATGTCAGTTATCATTATTGTCCCTTACAGCCGACGTGGAGCTCAGGTTCAAGGGGGAGGAAGCTTATCTCCAGAACATCGTCTACAACACGGTGCCCCTCGTACTTCACGGCAACGGATACAGCAAGCTAGTTTTGAATTCCTTGGGTAATTATCTGGCCCGCGCGTGGACGCCGGATGAGGGATGTCAGGCGTGTTGGGACCGAACCATCGAGCTCGATAAGACCAAACCGGAAACGTATCCGGTTATCTTAATAGCTGTCTTCGTCGAGCGTCCCACGCCGTTCCTGGAAGAATTCTTCCAGGCTATCTATCGGCAATTCTATCCCAAATCGAAGTTACATCTGTTCGTTCACAACAACGTGCCCTATCATGAGGACGTAGTGAGCGACTTCTTCGAGAGGTTCAGCCGAGAATACCTGAGCGCGAAGCAGATATTACCGAGCGACAGTGTCAGTGAGGTTGACGCGAGAAAGTTGGCGATGTAAGCAGAGCTCTTCTAACTTTTTGCAATTGTATTTAAAAAACTTGAGGCTTATACGTTATTTCATGTTAGAACGAGTGAAGGGAAGCGCGATATTTAGAGGAGTGCTAAAGAGAATTGGTTTGTGTTTCACAGGGACCATTGCTTGTTGAAGGAGTGTTCCGGCTATCTGTCGATCGATTCGGTCGCCCATCTAGACAACGAGTTCGCGTTGAAATTGCTGGTGGAGCAGCAGAGAGGAATCGTCGCGCCTTTGCTCATACGACCGTACAAAGCATGGAGCAACTTCTGGGGCGCCATAACGGACGACGGATTTTACGCGCGGAGTTTCGACTACATGGAGATAATAAAGAACGAACGCAGGTAAAGAGCGAATGTACAAACATCAAGCCTCTATATTTTTTTCGCTTGAACGGACTACAATTGTATTTAAGAGGAAGCGCAAATCATTATTCTAGATAGGTCTCGATTTCACAACGCTTCGACAGGATCGAGAACAATGTTTCATAATTCGAATTAGGACGATTCAATTTCCTTCCAGCAAGTTGTATAATGACAGTACATGTCATCCTGAATCGTTTTCGTTTCTATCATTTCTTAGGGTCTATTGTAAAAAGTTTACGTGTTACCTGTGTTTTATATGTTTTTTCTTATAAATCTATATGTATGTGTTTGTTTGGGATCTCTCGCACTAATCGAAAGCGATGGAGAAGTCAGTCTTGAAAGACCTTCGATCAATGCTGTACATATTGTCTGCCGTGCACTCGTAGACCCCCGCGTCCATCTGAGTAGCGGGATCGATTTCAAGCTTCGATTTCACTTTGTCAGTACCGACTTGCCATTCGTGTATCTACAAAAAAATGGAATATCGGTAACATATGAAATATTAATTCGTTATTGATTTTAGATATAGCTCCTGACGATTATTCAGTTAAATAATTTTAATATCATTTTTTTAAGATTATATTCACTAACATGTAGATAATGATGCACATAAATCTCGGCACCATCCTTGAACCACGTAATATGCGGGCGTGGATTGCCGCGGGCGACGCAGAGGAAAGCTATTTTATGTCCCAGGACGTATTCCAGATCGAAATGTGATGCCAGCAGTATCTTAGCTCCCTAAAAAGAAATACACACCGATGACGATTTTAATTCTTAGATTAAATTTACGCATTGATCGTTGATCTTTATTTCTTCATACACTTATATTTATTTCTGTCAATATATAGATTAACATTAATCTTGGTGTAATTTATTCTTTATCTTTTTCTGATTCTTTGAACTGAAAAAAATAAGAGTAAGTGTTAAACTGAGATTAACATTAATTTACATTGGTAGAAATGGATTTATTCTTTATCTTTTCTCATTCATAGAACTGAAAGAGATTAAAAGTAAGATTGATAAAGCAATTAGGCAATCCTTTTTCTACGTACGTTATTATTGTTGTAATATTGATCGCTTTCCGGATCACGGTACTTCCCGGTAATAGGCAATCCGATCTGCACGCGGGATTTGCTCCTGCCCCTTCCTCGTCCTCTCCGACCAAGTGTCTCTTGACAATTGAGCAATAATATACCCAGCAGAATTAGCAACAGCATAGAGCGTGACATGATAAATCTGATAAAAGTGGAATTGAATGGCACGTTAACACATAATGTCTCACATAATCTTCAAACTTGCAGATTCGGTATCCGCTTTCACTTGACTTCGGATCGCAATTAATGCTACAGTAAAGCGAAGAATCGAGTTTGAGTCTCATTATTTATGGATTTTATATTATAAGAAAACGCGCGCGATATGGATGCTGAAATTGTGCGACTAGTGCTATTATTTTGTCGGTGCAAAGATACGAGTGGAGGATACTCACTGTACGTTGCAGCGTTCAACGATCACACGGAACTCCGATGTAACTGACAGTCACCTACTCATTACTCCCCTAGTGTCCTCTCGTATCTATTACAGACTTATATGCAGATAATGTATGTCGGGCTATATGCACAAGCGGTTATTCCTTTGCACTACATGATCGCCATCAATTCCTATCAAATCTACAGACCGCTTATCCATTAATTCAACCGTTTGTCCATTCTTTCCGGATGACTCAGGTTTCCGATTGCTGATCGCTTTTAAATTAAATTGTCCGATGTGCCTCCTTAATTAAAATTTTCAAACAATGTGTTATTTACATTTAAAACTTAAAAGCCATGAAACGGAAGCTGTACAGTTAAATAGGAAATAACTGTAACGATTATATGTACGATAGTTATGCAAATTGTTTATTTCACACAGTGTGCTACAGATTGTCGCGTTGGTGGCTACGCAGCTATCAGTATGCCCTTCTATGCCACTTTCGTGCGCAGCGCGTTGCAATTGCCTTGTTAAATTCGCAGTGATGGACCATTTTCGATATGTTCCTCGCGTCACATATCCCCTTGTAATAGTCAATCACGCTTTAACGAATTGGGAGGGCGGGTAAACCGCCGGATTTGTATTCATATCTTCTCACATGTCCCATTGATAAAAAAAAGGTCTGTTTTGTTCGCGTCAGAGAAAAAAAGATTGTGTCACGACCCTAATTTTTACATTACCAAACAGAACGTAGAACGTTAGACTAATTTCTTAAATGTGTCACGATCCCTATCTCGCTTATTAATTTAGATTTAGAGCTCTATTGAGTACAACTAACATGTCTCCGCTTATCAAAAATCTATCATCTATTAAATCGTCAATAACAAATGTCTATATCTAATTTTTTTACACAAGATATTATTTATTCTAATACTATCGGCGATCGCGCGGAGGCTATCGGCGTCAAAGAAGACGTTCAATACGAGATCATGACGTAGTCCGTTCTGAAGCCCCGACGATCGACGGCATACTGATTATCCGCCTGGCATTCGTAATATCCGGCGTCCTTCTGCGTCGCAGGATCGATCTCCATTTTCGATTTTATGGTGTCGTTACCAACAGGCCACTCGTGCACCTGGCGAATACAAACGAATTTGTCCTCAAAACACATTTTAACAGTAAACTCCTCCTTTTTAGAGGAAAACAAATACCGTTCTTTGGGTTAGCCTACCTGGAAAAATTTATGATGATACAGCTCGATTCCGTCCTTAAGCCAGGTGATCTCCGGTCGCGGGACACCGATCGCCATGCAGAAGAACGTGATCTTTCTGCCCAGCATGTAGTCCAGCTCAAAGTGGGACGCCTTCACGATCTTGGCACCCTGCGAAAGACCCCGAGACGAATTGGTATCACTAGGTCGCGCGCACACACAAGACGGCCACATAATCCTCGTTCAACTCACATCCTTGTTCTCGTAATAGTGCGTACTGGCAGGATTTCGATTGGGTATCAGGATATGCATCCGCGAGCCGTACAATCTTCCTCGGCCGCGACCTCTCCCTCTACCACCGCCGCCCTTCGCCGCCTCTGTGCTTATCATTAGGGCCGCTAATAGAAGCAAATAGAGCAGCCGGCATCTCGTCATTTGATCTATAACCAGAGAAACTTGGACGAGACTGGAGACCGCGACCGACAACGCGCGCGGGCTTCGTTGCGCTGACACTTTATATACCTTATCGCGAACTCATTTGTCTCACTGGATTATATAGTATTATCCACTACTCTTTTTATACGTGTATATATATATATTATATTATACTGTCATATTATATATCGATTCGCGATCGTGAGAGAGATTCGATGATGAGATCAATCAATGAGCCGCGGGTTTCGCGGGCGAGATAACGTATTAATCTAATGCAATGTAATCGCGCGCGACGCAATTCATTCGAACGTGCACAAGTGTTTTGCTATTCCTTACCGGAAGATACGGGGGATACTTGGCCTGACCTCTGAACACGAGCGTATTACGGAGACCGGATCCGCTAGGTCCTACCGCCTAAAATACGAATGAAACCACGAGGCGACGCGCGACGGACACGCGCAGTCACACGCTGCGGTGCGACAGAGTTATGAATCTCAATTGGATAATTATGCATAAGCTCATTGCCAAGTATGTTTCAACGGCCAATCGCGGCTACCACCACTGGGTTCACCTTACAAAACACTTAAGCGACGACCTCCGGAAAACAACGTTGCGACCGTGCCCGTGGTCATCGCAAACAAAGTGCTCTTGTTGCTAGTTACGCTCATTGCGTACGCACACCTTCTCCGACGCGCTCTTTCGACAGCACAATTCAGCCGAATCACTCTGCTCCTGATGCTTGTTTCAGGGGACTGTGGAACGTGCCGTTCGTCAGTAACTGCTACCTGATCAACGCGACGATCATAGCTAGCAAGGGGACCCGGCCGTCCTACGAGGATGGAGACCTGGACACGGAAATGGCATTTGCCCACGGAAACCGTCAGCGTGGTTTATTCATGTATGTCAGCAACCGACTCGAATTCGGTCACCTAGTCGATCCCGACACCTACGACATACAACTCACCTATCCAGACATGTACCAAATCATGGATAACAAATTGGACTGGGAGAAAAGATACATTCATTCGAATTACAGCGAGAATTTTAATCCCGATAAGAAACCGATGCAGGTAAAGATCCGATTAATCGTGAATGATGTTCTCTAAACCGTCACTTTCCTATTAACTCCCGTTTATTATTTGCAGCCATGCCCGGATGTCTATTGGTTTCCCATCGTTAATCTCAGATTCACCAAAGAGTTCGTAGGAATCGTCGAGACCTTCGGACAATGGTCGGACGGAACTAATCATGTGAGTTGACACTCCCCGCGAGTCTTTTATTGCCATTTGTAGCTTAATAACGCTACATTGAAATTATTATACTGTGCGATAACTTTCTCGGCAGGATCCACGATTGTCGGGTGGCTACGAAAACGTGCCAACTCGCGACATTCACATGAACCAAGTTCAGTACGAACAACAGTGGTTGTACTTCTTGAAAGAATATGTTAGGCCGTTGCAGGAGCTCGTCTTCCTCGGCTATTTTCACGATGTAAGACTTATTTTATGTTCACTGGTCTTTCTAGGATCCTCGACTGGACTCCGGATACGAAGCGGTACCGACCCGTGACATTCACATGAGTCAAGTCGGTCTCCAGGACGCTTGGTTAAAGTTTCTAAAAGATTATGTGAATCCCTTGCAAGAACGAGTCTTTACAGGATACGACGATTACGTAAGATTCTGAAATTTAGGTATATGGAAGGGGTCTTAACGCGCACAGATCTCGCAATTAGTACATATATACACTCGCTAAACGCACAGAATTTAATCAAATAGGTTGTACCGCTTCGTAGAAAGTGAGACTGGGATCTCTGCGTAGTTTTTTGAATTAAGGAAGGATTATTTGAAACAGCAAATTTAAAATCTACTTTTAACTATAAATCATTTATCAAATATTGCACTAATCTCATCTTGGCAGCCACCACGATCCCTTATGAATTTCGTCGTGAGGTATCGCCCGGACGAGCAACCATCCTTGAGGCCGCATCACGATTCTTCTACTTACACCATCAATATCGCTTTGAATCAAGCGGGGGTGGATTATGAAGGCGGTGGATGCAGGTTCATCCGATACAACTGCTCGGTCACCGACACGAAGCCAGGTTGGATGCTGATGCACCCTGGAAGACTGACGCATTATCACGAAGGACTGCGAGTGATCGCGGGCACGCGTTACATCATGATCTCTTTCGTAGACCCTTGAATCTCCCACTGTAAATACCTATAAATTATCAGACTACCACTCTATTAAAAATGTACTGCCATTATAATGAACGAAGAATATCAAAAGAAGGAAAAGGCGCGGTATCAAAGAGAAATGTAATCCTACTTTTCGACGTGTTCATTGTTGTCGACTGGAAACTGGTCAATTGCCATTAATGGACTGAACAGTGCATCTAACAGAAAGAAGTGTAAAAGCTGCTTAACCAATGTATTATTTTTGTACTCTGATATAAATGCACGCCTAATCGTGTTTTTCATAGTTAGCAATATTGCCAATTTATATAGAAATGACTGGAATATATATATATATATATATATATATATATATATATATATATTGCGCAATGTTCATTGACATCTGAATTCACTAATTCTTTCAAAGCATACATAAACAGATCGATAATAAAATTTATAATAATAAATGTTACTGAATATGATGGGTATATTGTTATCCGTATTAATTTCGTTTCGCTCTTTAATTTTCTTTTAGTTACGGCCGAAAGGAAAGGGATTTCAAATCTCTACAAGTTTAACATTTTTACTTTCAATTTTCCATCGTATATCTATGTAATTTTTCAGTATGTTACAATATTAGGAACATCAACAGGATAAATAATTAAAAGTAATGTCACCAAACGGCAAATTTTTAAAAATTGAGTTTAATTACATTTCCCTGCACATTTATATTTACAGAGTAAAAAACGTACCTCTGTTAGAGAATTAAACGCGACGTTTACATGTCACTTGTGCAAAACTAACACAATAATTAAAGCCATATTATTTTCACTGGAATAAGTACTCATTTTGAATTGGACTTATTATGCGAGTTTCAACACGGATTCTTTCAATCGTTCACTATATTGCTTTCCTACCTCATTAAATTGTTTGGAATACAATGTATTCTTTCAAAGTTAATCTTAAAGCACTTGGTTTTTTAACCACTTCATTCAACGCCACTTTTGTGTTTGTTTGTTTGTTTGTTTGTGCGTGCGTGCGTGCGTGCGAGTGTGTGTGTGTGTGTGTGTGTGTGTGTGTGTGTGTGTGTGTGTGTGTGTGTGTGTGTGTGTGTGTGTAAGTATGCTTCCAATTCTGTGGAATCCTACGCGATTCAAAATAATTACAGAATGCAGCATAAGAAGCGCATGCGCGCGAAATTAAATGTAACGTCATGTAAAATACATTTCAGCTAAATCCTCTCGGTGGAGTCAAAACCACATTAGACATTTGGTAATTACGAACGCTATAAATTTAAATTCACAATAACGTTTAATTTAACTAAGTCTTATTTACAGTTTTTTGTTCAATTCATAGAAAAAAATGATTATATATATTATATTTATCTCAGAAACCAGCCCGTTTTAATTCGTTCAACTGATGCGCCAGTTTCTCTTCCTTAGTTCGCCTAGCCTGACCCAATTTCCGGCACTCGATGTACGTGCTAAGAAAACGCTCGACGTCAATCTTCCGGTTGAGAAATTCCTCGGCGATCTTTTCGCTCTCCTCGTGACTCTCGTCCGCCGCCTGCCTCAAACATTCTTTTATGTGATCTGGTGTGAAAACTTCAGACAGTTTGTTGTATCGTTGTATAAGATGATCGTATCTGGCTTTCAATGCCGCCACCGTTTTCACTTTATCCACTACATCAGCCTGTAGCTGCTTCAATTCAGGTTCTTTGGCTGCATTAGCTTCTACAAAAAGATACGAGCTTATTAATAGACAATCAAATCACGCGGCAAGTTCTTTGAAGTTATAACTCTTGAATTATTGAAATAAACTTGTATTAAACTTAAAATATTCATTCTATATAAGTGATATCGTTTCAATTCGTTAAAAGTAATTAATATCTTTTAGTCGACAAGTTAAATGAGTGTTAGACTAACGTCAATAACTGTATTATAGATTTTGATGTCAACTCGGAGAGTTAATATCCCTAATATAAAATATTTTGTTCTTACCGGCAGTTTTCTCAACCCAATCCATAGCATCTTCAATCGCCATATTTATATCTTTAATTTGGGAATGTTTCTCCAGAAAATCGTCTAGCTTGTCGTCATCCTCGCTAAGCCTCTTCAATTCCTCGTTAGTCAAATTATTTAATTCGGGAAATATTATACTCTGTGGCGTTTGCGACTGATTCGGCAACGGCTGTTGATAGTTCGCATTTGCGTAATGAGAGTTCAGGTAAGGCGCGCCATGTTGATCCGAGGTATATAATCGCGCAGACGTGGAATTTTGAAGCGCATTACTCCTCGAATTTGGAATATACGTCGAGTGATGTGACGCGCTGCCGAATGACTTCGAGGTCGACACGTATGTGTGACCAGAATCTGTGTAGTTATAATTATAAATGCATGTGTTCGCGTTAGAGGACGACAGATGCGGAAACTGCGTGTTGTAATATGAATTGAATGATGTCGACGGAATTTCGACGGGATACTGCTGAAGTGAGTAAGACGGCGAATTCCTTCCCTGTAGTTCTGTAATCACAAGGTAAAATAAAAATATATATTTTATTATATACATAAGAATAAGTAAAAACAGTGATATGTACCTGTGAGAGGTTTAGTAGAACCAGGCGAAATATCCTCTAACAGTTGCGGTGGATTCTTGCTGAATTCTCTGATAATAGCTTGGACGACCCGACCGAGATCACTGTGTACTGAAAACTGACATAGCAAGAGATTTGTTTATTTATTTATCTCAGAATTGCAAAATATATAAAAATAAGAAAAAGAATAGATATTTCAATTTTTGTATGTACTATATAATACATTTTTATATTTTACAAGTTCTTAATACAAGTTTCCCTACTTACATTGAGTAATCCTGGCGCACTGGTAATTTCACTATGTTCGTTGCACCAGGGATGATTTATCGGTGGGGAAACTCTAAGTACTGGCTTCTCCAGTGGGAAATTCGGCGACAAGGAAACCATAATAGCCATTCGTCTCTCACCAGCTTGAAATTCCACCTGATAGTCCACATTTTCTCTGAGCTCTATTACACTGCAAAACATTTATTACATTACACACTTGCAACCAGCAGAAATTCAGAGACCAACTGTGACCTTGAGCCAACATTAAATCTTGATATTGCTAGGCACAGGCATTTTCGAGATATTCATTAAAAAACGTACGACATTTACGCGACTTAGGACAATGACGCAAACGAAAATTTCAGGAGAAAAGAAATATTTCGAAGTGGCAATCGCCAACGTCACGGATCACAAGATAAACTCGCGATTGTTTCGATGTTGTCATGAGAGAACAAGCGCGATGGGCAATCCGATTGTCTTCGCAATTTCGTGGGCAGCCATTCGCAGACGTCAAGCGCATTATTGAGGATAATGCGGCTCAAGTAAGGTTAACGAGAGAAGTTACGACGTCGACGTCGTCGGGAAAGCCTCCTCCTCCTCCTCCTCCTCCCCTGACGACGACGACGACGACGACGATGACGACGACGACGACGGGAGTATTTTTTATCCTTACTTGTCGTTAAAGATTTTCAGAGTGTCGATTTGCCGTTTGCGTTTGAGCGCGACATTCTCGATTTCCCCACGGAATATTCGCGATATCATTTAAGTGCCTGGATTTCCGATAGATCTCTCATCCGCTTGAACGTCGTCCCTGTCAACGCGACCATCCAGCAGAACAGCTGTTTTAACCTCGTTACACTTCGCACAGAAGAACAGAAGTGGACCCGATCGGGAATACGAGACTCGCTTCGGCTCGGTTTCGGTTACTAGTTGCGCTTGTCAAACGGCGCCACTGTCTCGTCTTCTTCGCGCCAGAAACAGAGATAGAATTTAGAGAAAGACAAAGAGAAAAGTAAAAAAAGATTAAAGAAAGATGCTAAAGAAAAAAGTACAGAGAGAGAGAGAGAGAGAGAGAGAGAGAGAGAGAGACCAGCCGCTACTATTTATTTCATATTCATGAAAGAGAAAAAAAAGTTTAAAGCCTCCAATTCAAAGGTCTGCGATCTGCGATTGCCTCTATATTCATGATACATCTACCTCGAACTACGTAGCTGCATTCTTGAATCCTCCGTAGATAACATCTATATTTTGATTTCACGTGTTATTGTGTGTTACATTCGCACTTCGCAAAATATCGCTCCTATTGACTTCTATTGACCGTGACTAATATTTTTGTTAGACGAGACAAGACGAGGATTACTCGATAAAGTTGTTAATTATACCGGTTTTCGATCAGTTTGTGGTTTTTCAGGTAAAACGGAATTTATAATAAATTATTCACGCACTTCAGTTTAATCATTCACGGTTCTCTTTCTGCTATACATTTCTACATTTCGCCGGTACGTGTAGTATATCTCTAAAAAACATAACCTAAGAAGCATTGTTTTCAATAACCTCATTTATAGTATGCCAAACGCGAGCTATTTTTTTGAATCTTTGCTTTTGCAGAAATATTAAATTGGTTATCAATTTAATGTTGCAATACTATTGTAGTTCAGTTTAGTTATGTCAAAAAGTTATTTAGGCTTTCATTGTTTATATCTCTCTATTTAGTTGTATAATTTATTTATATAATTCAATAATCTTATTTATTATTATTTATATTATGTTCTTATGTGATTAAGTAATTATATAATAACTTTCAGTGTGCAGAGTGGTCCTCACTGTAAGACCATTTGGTTTGCATTAAAAGTTCGTAACTCTTGCTGGTTTATAGTGTGCTGTTGTCATGTTATTTTAATTCTTGATTGAACTTTAGAAAATGCCAAAACGTGCTTGTCCTTTTGAAGGCAACTTGTTGCCGCACATGAAAGTGCACATAGGAGAGAAGCAGGTAGATAACGGTGTGTCAAGCGATCAGCGGATGAAGCATGTCTACGGTAAGTATCTTCAACTTGTTTTACGAAATTTATATTCTTTTTTAAATCTTACATCTGATTGTGCATACATTTTCAGATAAAACCCTGAATTTATTAAGGGCAGGTGCAAAGGCATTTGCCCACAAGTTAAACACGTCCGTGCAAATGGATTCTGTAGATCTGCTTTCTCCACAACATTCGCCTTGTATATTCAAATCTACCTCCAATCTGAAACAAATGTTATTGACTGACAAATTGCAATTGAAAACTAGCGACAAAGTTGTCAATGTAAGTTACTGGACTGCATTGGCATTTGATTCTTCTTGCACAGCTTTGTCATCTGTTTTCTTCCAGGATATTCGGGTAGATCTCTGTGGATGCTGCCGGTTGATAGATCGATCTACGATAAGCGCGTGTTATTACTGTGATCAGGCACTATGTTCCTCTTGTCAATTGATGTGTGCCAACTGTTCAGAATTGTTCTGTCAGAACTGTTCTCTACCTATGTAAGTTATTAGCTATGTGTACTTTTTTCATATATATAAAATGTGATTTGTTTCATTTTAGATATAACCATGATGAGCAAATTATGTGTCTTAATTGTTATCGATAGCTGTCGAAAAGAAAATTTTTACACAAAGGTCCCTTTTCTGAAAATTGATATTTACGATTTAATTAGTGTTCTATTGTGATATTATGTGCATATAAATTATATAATACTGCTGTACATACAATATTAAAATCATGACAAAGCTTAATAATTATAAAAATCTTAAACATTTTCTTATATATATAAACAATATTAAATTATAGAATATTTCAATTATATATAATCTTACTTAATATTGAAATGTTATATGTAAAAAGAAATTTATTAGAAATATATTTTAAATAACATTAATTACAATAAGAGTTTATAAAATGAAAAAATAAAGCATAAATTTATACTAAGAAGTTTTTTCTTAAATATCCTACATCTTAAATATTAAGTGTATATTATGATCTTTCATTAAGTATCCGAAAGAAAATTATATAAATAATATTTAAAGTCTTAAATTATGTTTAAAAGTAACATTGTCGCTCACATATTTTTTTGTACTTTTAATGCGAGTTACAATTGTAGCTTAGGGGGGTTTCTAATATTTTATACACAATTTATATATTTAAACAAATCATAATTTTCATTTCTCTTTAAATCATTACAATCCAAAAATTCTAAGTATAAAATAATTTTAATTAATTGCAACCAACTTGAAAGATTTCTTTACATTTTTCCAAATATAATGTCTAATGTACATTTTATATAAAAGTTGTATTTTACAAATATATAAATGTTTATAATATCTGTAAAGTGAAAAAGAATACATGTTATTTTTTATAATATATAAAACGTAAATAAAGCATAGAAAACTTTGTAAAATGTGTAAAATATAATTTTTTTTATTTGAATTAAGTACAGCTGTACATAAAATAAAAGTACTGATAAAAACTTGTATTTGTTAATTGCAATAAAAAGAGTACTGCTATCCTGTTACCAAAATTAGGTAAATCCCGGTGTTGTCTATATATTTTAACATAAAAAGTTTATAAAAATATAACAATCGATTTATTTGAGCAAAAATATACTCAAATCGATTTGTGAAATAACAAGTCTTATTCACTGAGCTATTGATAGTACTTTCGCAATGCATGCTTATTTAAAAGATTGTCTTATGAATATTAAAAAATATTATAGAATTATTAGATAATTATTTACAATTTCTTCTGTTAGCTTTATTTTAAAATAAAGTTAAAATTACTAGTAGCGATTCGATTAATTTGCTGCAAAGTTAACAGAAGAAGAAATGCTTGTCAGAGAACATTCTTACGAGATTTATACAGAAGTTATGTCCGTAGAGTTCTTCCCGTTTTTACGATAATTTGAAAAATCCATGGCTAAATCAATTTCATCTACTTCCTCGCCAAGAAGATGGCCCTCCGCCTCGAGTTTTGATTTTCCAAATATTCTGCAAAATAGATTTTGCGATGTGCAAATATATAACATTTTTATATATTAGCTAATTCTTGCTATCCAAATAACTGTATATAATAAAAATATATAATGTATAAGCACATTTTATTAGTACTTATTAGTTTTATAAATGCACTTTTTAATAAATTATGTATGTCCCGATGTGTGTAATGTTAACAACACATGTATGTAATACAAAAATGAGATCTTTTCATGTAAAATATAAATTGTAATAATATAAAGTATAAATCAAAAGTCTATACAGTCTAATTGTAAGCGAAAACTGGCCACTCGTATTAGTCATAAATAGGATTAGGTAATGTAATGAAAAATGCATATGAATATTTATCAATCAAAAATATTGTACAATAAAGTCAAATCCATAATACATTGCATCCGAGAGTTCTTCGATATTCCACATCAACTTATTTACATATCTCATTCATTATTTAAGGCGTGTTACAGTAAATCGTTGTAAGTGCAAATAAATGTGTTTTAGTATAAATGAGTATAAGTGCTAGATTCTATCATATATTAATATCTGGCGTGAAATGTGCTATTATAAGCAAAGAAAAAGAGTGGTGTAACTTTGAAATTTGTTTTGAAATTTTAATCACTTTAACATGATTTTTTAAATTGGAACTTAAGAACTTTTGTAGAGATTAATCGTTTATAACTTTAATTACTACGGTAATTTTTGTAGAATTATTATAATGATAGTTTTTAAGGGAGTTTACCCTTTCTTTAAAAAAATTTAAAGAATAGCACTTACAAACATCTTACATCGCACGCCTCGTTAACATAATTTCATCCATTAATTATTAATTATATTTAGTATTCATTATAAAGAACTATACTTATAATAAAGATAATTTCAATTAGATAATACATTTCTGTTCCGCAGACGAGAACATTCTTTTTTTTTCAGTCTTATATTCTGTGATAAGTAACAAACCAGCGTTTCTAGAGAATAAGCAAATTAATATATAATTTTGTAATATTTGAATAAAACATTTGGACAAAATCACAATATTGATCAATTTTAATCATTATGATGTAATCTCGTACATAATGTGACACATGGCGGATGTCTTGATTGTAAAGATACATCGCACAAAATATACAGAATGATTCTTAATTATTCAATATCGATATCGATTTTCTTTTTTCCAAGATATTTAAATAAGAAGTTGGACAAAAAATTATTTTTTACATGAAAAAAATCATGAAAATTACTAGGAAAATATATTATGTTTCTAATATATATAAAATATATTATGTTAAAGAAAATTATAAGAAAACTGTATATTGAGTTTAAATTTATTATATTGAAATTCAATCCAAAATATAATTAAAAATCATCCTGTATCAAATTATATGTAAAGTATGTTTATAAGAAATCATGAATTTATTAAATGTATTTAATTAAATTAAATCATGTACAAAAAATATTAAACATGTAATGATTGATTAGTTACATTTGATTGCTGACTATGTTATTCGCGAACAATAATAATTGCGCACAAACATAATATTGATATTTTAATAAGCGATAGAGAAGAGCGTAAGTTACATTATCAAAAATAATTCTGGCATTCTGTACATGGTTAGTATAAGAAATAAATAATTTTCTCC
Source organism: Monomorium pharaonis (assembly GCF_013373865.1). Lineage (NCBI taxonomy): Eukaryota > Metazoa > Arthropoda > Insecta > Hymenoptera > Formicidae > Monomorium > Monomorium pharaonis. The sequence goes on along the minus strand of NC_050475.1, from coordinate 15,823,070 downwards.
CCCAAAGTGTTAACATCGGTTAGCTCTGTACATAATGTTAAGCAATGGAATTATTACAGTTTTGTAAGGCATTCGATTGCCTATACCTGGATAATGTGGACGTTGATCTGTTCATAACTGGCGTAACTGATTCATCTAATCCGCGATGGAGCGATATCGAATCCAAATCGATCATTCGTGCTGTGGAATGAGCATGCATAGCTGCTTGGTATTCGGAAGTTTCCAACGTTGCTTTGGTTGGTTTACGATAACTGTGCAGATAATCGACATATTAAATATTAAATATTAAAACATCCTATTTTTTGAAATAAATGATGTAATCTCCCCCCCTCTCTCTCTCTCTCTCTGAGATTATATTAGAAATATTTTATGTTTATAATTAAAAAGATGTAATTACTTACAGCTTCAATAATAAAGAACATCCTACTACTGATACACTACTTAAAGCCATAGCGGCGGAAGACATCCACGGCTGTAGGAAGACACCAAAGGAACTAAATACTCCGGCAGCTATGGGAATGCCCAGAAGATTGTAGACACTAGCGAATAGGAAGTTCATTCTTATCCTGCGAACCGTTTTTCTTGATAGATCTAAACACGCAATTACATCCAGAAGATCGTTCTGCAAAAAATTTTACATTGCTTTCATATAATAATTTGTAGAATACATTACTTTCACTTATTTGTACACGACTTACGCGCATAAGAACAACGTCGGCAGCCTCTACAGCAACATCCGTGCCTGATGCAATAGCGATACCGACATCTGATTGAGCGAGAGCTGGACTGTCATTGACACCGTCTCCTACCATGGCGACTCTCAAACCTTGATCCTGCAGTCGTTGAATTTTAGCCACCTTATGAGATGGTAAAACTTCCGCAAAAACTCTGCTGATGCCGACCTGTATTCGCAGAAAATAAAATCAATAAAAATTGATTTTACTGTAGAAAAATTTAATCTTCTATGTACATAAGAAAACCTCGTTTTTCTGTACCTGTCTGGCAATCGATGCCGCGGTTTTTCTGTTATCGCCCGTTAAGAGAATCACTTGCAATCCCATTTTCTTCAGGGTATAAACCGCGAGGTGTGCCTCGGGCTTCACCGTATCAGCGACGCTGATCATAGAGACCAGATTATTGTTTATTGAGACTAAGACAGCGGTATGTCCTAGGTCCTCTTCGTTGACCATTCTCGCTTCAACTTCCTGCGGAATAGTAATCGCATTCCGGCGCATCCATTCCCGATTACCGATGCAAACTTCGTATACGTCCATCTTTCGCTCGGGGCGGTACGCGTCGGGATTTAAAAGTAATTGCAGATCTATATTTCGTTTTTCATACGTTACTTCGACAACTGGCATATTGTCGACTGGCACGTTATTAAGACTGTACGTTCCAGCTGGCGCTTTGTATGTTTCATTCATGTAGTTGATGATCTTCTCAGATTTCAATGCAGCGAATAACGCAGAGTTCAAATGAGATACCTTACATTTCAAACCGCAGCCGGCGACCGCTTGAAAATTCGAGCATTGCCCAGTAGCTGCCGATCCGATTGTGTCTTTTACGTAACGTACGATCGCTTAAAAGAAATTAACTAATTAGATTAGTGCGCATTTAAATGTAAATGCAATTATGCAAGAAACATGATGTTTACCTGATGCGATAGGATGTTCGCTGTTTATTTCTGCCGTGCCAACGATCAGTAGCAGCGTTCCTAACGAACAGACTTTCTCGTCTACGAATATACCAATTCTGGTAACAACTGGCGTACCATGCGTCAATGTTCCCGTCTTGTCAAAAACGATGCATTTGACTTTGTGCGCATTCTCTAGTGGCTCGGCACCTTTGATCAGTATGCCGTTCAGCGCGCCTACGCCTGTACCAACCATAACCGCAGTTGGTGTAGCCAGACCAAGTGCGCAAGGACAAGCAATCGCAAGTACCGCTAGGGCACTTCGGAAAGCATATTGAAATATAATTTCTTCGCGATTCATAGCACGCCTATTGATTTGATCAGTGTGCGATAGAGGCAGCTGGTCAACATTCGTATAGCCTACGATGATCCAAATCACTAGCGTTATTATGGAGACCAATATAACCAGAGGTATGAAGTAACCGGCAATCTTGTCGGCCAGCTGCTGGATGGGCGCTTTGTTCGTCTGCGCTTCCTCCACCAAGCGTACAATCTGCGCCAGTGTTGTATGCTCGCCCGTGTGTGTAGCGATGATCAGCAACGGTCCGTTTTGATTAATCGAGCCACCGATCACTATCGAATCCTTCTTCTTTGCCACTGGCATACTTTCTCCCGTGATAAGACTCTCGTCGCAGGTTGACTGACCGGATAATACGCGGCCGTCGACAGGTACTTTGGCACCTTGGACTACTTTGAGTACATCGCCGCGTTGTACCAGGTCGATACTTATCAAACGTTCCGATAATATTTCGTTGTTTTTTCCTAGTGTAACCAATACTGCATCCGTCGCTTTTAAAGATAACAATTTTGAGAGAGCTTCGGACGTCTTTCCCTAAAGAAAAAAACAAAATACATTTTAACGTTTATTTTTTTATATATCCCAAATATCTTTTTGTAGAAGAAATCAAATCATGGTAAAATACCTTCGCTACATGTTCGAGCCATCTTCCTAGACTGATGAAGACCAGGAGCATCGGTGGAGTATCAAAGAACGTTTGCGGACTGACGTTCTCTTGCATTATCATAGCGGCAGTGAGGACGGCGATGGAATAAAGATAAGAGATCGTGGTAGTCATTGAGATTAAAACATCCATATTGGTCGTATTATGTTTCAAGGCTTTATAAGCTTGCACATAGAAATGCCAACCGCCAAAGAACTGCGCAGTAAAGCATACAGTTAGTTCGAAACATATCGACGGAATACGATAAGGGTATATAAATCTCGTTACACATACCTGTACCGGTGTAGAGAATATGAAGAGTAACAGATTTTCCCAGGAGAGACCAGGCACTATGCAACACATATCCTCATGCGTCTTCTTATCGAAAGACATGATCAGCATGAAATATGTCATCGTTATCATACACGGGACTCCAAAAATCAGCGACACTAAGAACGCCGTTCGCCATTTATTTATCTCTTCTCTGTGACATAGACATGATGGTTAAAAACTCTTGTTCTCGTTGAACGAGAATTTAAAGAAGTACAAATTGTATTTACTTTTGATCCAAGTAATCCCTATTCTCCTTATCTCTAGTGCCTAACGGACTGGCCGTGAAACCTAATTTATTGATACAGTCGACGATATCTCTGACACCAACTATTTCCACTTCGTACTTGAATTTGCCTCGCTGCGTCGCTAGAGCGACCGCCGCCGACCGTATACCAGGTAGCTTCTTCACAGCTGATTCTATTTTATTTACGCAGGATGCGCATGTCATTCCCGCGATCTGAAAAAAAAAGTCAGAAACATATGTTACACTTCTACAAGCTATGTACAAGCATAAAGTAAATATATATAAATATCTAACTTTCTGCACAATTTAAATTTAAATCTTGTTGTACAAGCACGTTCGAGAATGATGACATTATAATTATATAAGCACAATTTATTTTCAGAATCCAAACTAAACAGATAAAGTAATATCAATTAATATCATTAATGTCAATCTAAAAGTACATATTTTAAATCTTCAACTATCTTACTTTTAACTCGATCTCGCCTCCTCCAGTTCCGGGTTCCTCAGTTAAAGTCGCAGGGAAACCCAGTTCCGATATACTGGAAGCAATATCTTCCGCTCTTATTTTGTCGGAATCGTATGTGACTTCTGCCTTAGCGGCCATCAAAGCCACCAATACGCTGTGCACGCCATATAGCTTTCTACAATGTTTCTCAATTGCAACGACACAGGAAGCGCAAGTCATGCCCTTTTTTATAAATAAATTAATTTGTTATTCCAATTCGCTTATTGCTAACATGAGACGTTACGTTATATTACATTAAAAATTGTAAATGTGTGTAGTAAAAGCATAACGTACTAATATGTGCAAATAGCATTTTGACAATTGTATCGGTTCTTTGATATCACCAGCGCCGGTTGCTTGCATCGCCTCCGCCTTCCTCTTCTCACTTCCTTTTTTCTTCTCGCTCCCTTTCTTTTTACTAAGAGCAGCAGCTGACTGCGATTTCACAGCCTTGTCATTCGCTTCCTTCACATATGCGGTGAAGCCCATGTCTTCTATATGATCTGCTATTTGATCGGCCGTTATGATATCGCTATTGTAAATCACGACAGCTTCTTTATCCTCCAAACTAACGTCTACATTTATTATACCAGGCTTTTCAGATAGAACATCTACAAAAGAAGATACACATGGTCCTTATAGAAAATGTTGGAATCATACATTATAAAAAGTTGTATATAATCTGAAACTCCTGATTTCAGAGGTTCAGATTATATGCAACTTTTTATAATGTATGATTCCGAAAAAAAAACATTAAATAACATTACTTGGCATATAATAGAATAATGTTTTTAATCAAGTGTCCACTTTTCAAATCATTGATAAATCATGAATGCTAAATCTTATAGCGTTTTCTACTGGGAAAACTAGTGCAACACTAGTGCACACTGAGTGCAATTTTATTGTTCCACTTTAAAAATCAGTTCACATATTTTCAGTGTTTAGTGTTCTACTGACAAAATTGGCGCCAAAAAATTGCACTGAGTGCAACTTTTGCTCCACCGTCTTTCGAGACGGTGGAAGGTGCCAGTGCAAATTAAAATAGATGTTATGTTCGTGCTTTAAGGTATTACATTAAAGTATATGTTATTACATTATTTTAGTAAACTTTATAACAATGAAATTGTTTAGTTTTTAAACCTGTCTAATGGATGTGTTCCACTGAACCACACTAAACCTGCACTATTATTGCGCTAGTGAAGTTTTCATCGAAATCTACTACAGCGCTGGTGCTGCACCAGTTTTCCCAGTAGAAAACGCTATTATACAACATTTAATATGCATAGATTTGTTTTAGCTTCGTACATTAACTCACCGGTAATGTTCTTCACACACGACATACACGTCATTCCGTCTACGTATATGCTACAGGTGTTGCTACCAGATAATAGGGAGTTGTTCAATTCGTCCTCTCCGTCGTCAGACATAGATACGCCGGCCGTGAATCCCATTTCCTCAATCGCCTCCGCCAATGCCTCAGGTGTAGTTTCGTGCGTCTTATACTCAACGTAGCCGGCTCCCTCCTCTAAAATTACCCTGATCCTGACGACGTCGGGCCGCTTGCCGATTATCCTTTCGATGTTCGTTACGCAGCTCTGGCAGGTCATGCCTTGAATGTCAATTTTAACCGTTCTTGTCTCCTCCATGAGCTGTCGCGCTTGCGATGCGCGCGAAGGTACGCGCACCAGATGTGCGGTGCCCTCATAATCGTCGTCGTCGTTGTCGCCATCCCTGCAAATTTTCGTAGTAAATTCAGACATTGTGCGATGTGTCTCTTACAGTTTATCGTAATAATACTAGTCATCAAGCTTAGTCTGGTCTTTTCGTGTAACATAATGTGTTTCATTATCTCTAATTTCGTTAAAAGTTTGTGCTTTTTATCTGCAATCCGTAGCTCGCAGATAACGGCAGTATGCCAACCGCGGAAGCAAATCTCTGCGAGACGTTCGCCGCAAACAACATTACGCTGAACGCGATAAACGCAATGCAAATGATAACTCGCTATAGTACAAGGCAGACGGATTATAAATTATAAATTTAATATTAAAATCCACCCGATAGAGCAACTGAATTAATGTAACTCCGTTTCGTTTCAACTGGCCTTTCCAAAGGTCAAGCTCGAATCTCGAAGGTGCTTAAAAAATTATGGTTCTGAGAATCATTCTTAAAAATCATTTATTAAAATTGACTAAGACCTTTATTTCTCCGGTCAATAAAGAAATGGAAAATCAATTAAAGTACCTGTACCCACTATAACTATGTACCCCCATTTTCAAATAGTTACACAATGAATTTCATAGATAATGCTAATCTATTATTCAGGAAGTCGATATGGTGTATTTGTGCTAGTTAACTGCTCAATACTTCCTTTCTACGGCTTGTAATCACACTGTACTCAAATTGTGTTCTTCTGAATCTAAAATTTCAGAGATAAGTTTTTGCTTTGTGTAACTATTATGTAAAAAATATAAATATCTACAATTCATATTATTGTAACTCTTTATTTATTCTTTTCAACACTGTATTTATTTTAGGTGTTTATTAAAACATCTTGTTTATAATTAAAGAAAGAAAGATCTTTATATTGTGAAACTATTATGGCCAGGAACATTAATAAAAACACAATATATCTTATTAATATATAAGAAAGTTAAGATAATAATGTAGTCTTTATAGTCACCAGTCAAGGTTAAAAATAATTAAAATTCTTATTTTTCTTTAGTTAGTTGAAGTATTTCTTATTTTTCTCTAGTTAGTTGAAGCTTTTTGACAGGTAAAAGTTAAAATAAACGCCGCTTGTAGTAAATAAACACAATTTTATTATTTAATAAATAGTTGTATGTGTAATTTTTTCCATAAGTATGTTAATAAATGCTTAATTAAACATTAATTTTGTTATTTCGCATTTTTTCAAAAATATTTACGAAGAAGAAAATACATAGCTGGGCTACATTGGATATATATGTAATCAACATGGCCCCCAAGTGCTATCTCTTTAAAAAATTTTTATTTATATAAATAATTGAAAATATTTCATTTTTTCTTGGTTTCGGAAATGTTTCCTATTTTAACCCTCAATCCCTACCTATGAGTCGTTTTCGTCCTGCTTAAACTACTATCTTTAATTTTTTGTACAACCGCAATGTTAACGCCATCAAAGTTGTACTAAAAAAAACTGGGGGTCTTCAGTGCACCAGACCGGTCCGTTTGTTCTACTCCAAATATTAGCCAGGTAAAATTCGAATAGGACCTATTTTCGACCTATAGGTAAAGATTACGTAAGTAAAAATGACTTTCAAAAATTTTTTTTGTTAATTAAGTATTTTCGGACACGTACATGCATTTTAGAACGTAATTGTGTATATATTTTAAGTTGAACATCTATAATGGAGGTTAGAAATCCAGAATACTTTAAGCAGACCAATAAAATTTAGCATTCGGCAAATATTGAGAAAATTGGACATTAACTATATAAATGAAAAAAAGAAAAAAATGTTTTTATTGTTTACATAAGAATGATAAAAAGACCAATCAATATTGTGCTCGATGCAACAAACCCGTTTGCGATGATCATCGTTTAAATTGCTGTCACGGCTGCTTTTAAACTGTTCTTTTTCTATTTTTATAACAAAATTTTGTATTTTTACTATGTATTAAATAATAAATTGATTTATTGATATTTCCATATTTTACAGCGCTATTCATTATCCTCAAAAAATTCCAATTTTCATATGCTGAAATTAGATATCTGTTTTCATTCTACGTTGATCAGACATTTTTTTCGTAAAGAGAAATTTTTTTTCCTTCCAGAAACTAGTTAAAAAAAATTTTTTTTTCAAAATTTTTACCATTGCTATATATATTTTTTTTAATTAACTTTTTTACCGATTTTTCTCAATTTATTAAAAAATATTAAATTTTGAGGGGAGAGATAATATAATAATAGTTTCTTAAAGAGAAATGTTTAAAGAGTATACATGATTTTTTCTGATTTTTTAAACCATTATTTATACGGTTAAAGGCAAAGACGAAAACGACCCATAAGTAGAGTTAGAGAGTGCCGTAAAACACGGTAGGGAGGGTTAAATCCAGGGTTGAGTAGTAACTAGTTAAAAAGTTGAAAGTTAATAATAAAGTTAAAAAGTTAATAACTTTTAATGTAATTTAATTAATTTTAAATGATTTAATTTTTAACTTTAATTAGTTATTTTCGAAACGTATAAACTTTAACTTATTAACTTTTCCTTAAATTAAAAATTTTATCTGAGCTAAAGAAAAAAATTATAAAATAAAAATGCATTCCTGTATAAAAACAATATTTTTTTGTTATTTTATATAACTAATATAATTATAACTTAATTTACAAATAAAATATTAAATATATTTAATGATGTTTATGATGATAATTATATTGGTAATTTAAATTAAATAAATTATAGAGCTTTTTAATTTTATATAAATAAAGTTTCTCAAAATTAACTTTTATTTTAACTTAAGTTAAATTAATCTTAACGTAACTTTAACAGAGTTAATATTTTATTTATATAATAACTTAACTGATTTAATTACTTTGAACTTAATTAACTGAATTAATTTTATAATCCACAACTTGAATTCAATTTAGTTAAAAAATATATTAACCCAACCCTGTTTAAATCTGACCCTTATTTTTCAATTTCGCATTCATTAAAAAATTACAAAAATCTCCAAAGCTTAGGGAGGGGGGGGTGCATATTGGGTACAGGTACCTTATATTTTAAGCATCAATTACATCTCTTCTAAGAAACTTTAAATAATTCCGAAAGCAGTTTTCTCTTCCTAACGAGCACGTAACATTGTACAAAAATTAACAATCGTAATACACCAGCTTACCAAAGAGTATTGACGGCGCCATAAGTTTTGTAAAGGAGAGGTTTGTTTTCCTCACCTTTCTTTATTAAACAATTCCTGAACTTTTTCATTTGATATTATTAAAAATTGTTATACGCTGCTCCAGTTCCTTATCTGCCTCTCGATTTAGACGAAAATTATCTATTCCCTATCACTCGACACAGTAGATAAGCAGAAGAAAGTCGTAAAAATTAAGAACAAAGCATTCGCGACAAACCGACGCAGGCGTTTACTAATCAAATAATTGCAATAATCGATTTTTGAAATAATATCAAGGTACAAAATAACTTTCGCAAAATTACTTCAGCAATGTGTTTTTGTTTTTTTATTCGTGCGAGGATTGCAACAAATTTCAAAAAACGCGTAACATATGCAACATGTTAGCAAGCAATTAATCTTCTTTGTTTTAACGAATGTTGATCGTTAGGAGAGAAACTTTTCGTGATATCTCGGGGAAAACTTTGTTGTTGCGCTCCGATAAGAGTCGCGATATGGAATCGTGATTCGATTTCAATGCATTAGCAAACCGAGCTTGATCTATCGATTCGCTCTGTTCACCATGGAAACTCTAACGTCCAACTGTCGTCCGACTGTTTCAAACAGTCGGATATGTCGTAAAGAGAGTGATCCAGGGATCACTTGCACAATTAGTCTACCCTGTGGAAGTGTCGCTACTTTTCGCCACAGAAACACGAACGTCCGTTGATCAAGCGAATCGTTGTCCCGTCGAAGGTGTGGACGAGTGGGGAAGGCGCGATACACCAAAATATTGCGCGATACTCGACGTGAATTGATATCACTGAACGACTGATAACTTCGGTAAACTTCGCCTGCCTGTCTCAAGATCGGTTGCTCACGGATCGCTTTTTTGCTCACGGCACTTCTTTCGACAGAGGTGATAAAAGCAGAGCGACCGCGCGGTAAGCCGGCTGATATCGCTCAACAGCTCGGCATACGTATGACAATGCCGACCTGGAGGCGCGGAAAGAACCGCTCGATGATGAGCTCAAATACTTGGAGTTCCATGGAGCATGCCTGTTAGGGAACGATCGGGGATGACCGAATTGATTTCATCCCCACGGATAAAGAATGAACCTTCCCCTCAAACGTTTTCCTCGCCCTCCTTCAATCTCAAAAAAAAAAAAAAAGTAGTTTTCGTTTTATGGGTAAATTTTTGGGTCGAATATGATAAGATCGTAAAAGATAAGAACGCGTCTATTCATCGCATCACATCGTATTATTCTCCAGTTGTACAGCCGCGAGAGTCACTTAATCGCCGAACAATGCGGCATTTTATCACGACGGAACGTCAAATTAAACGGAGTGCACGTGTACGCTATAAATCGAGCATGATCGACGTCAAAGGCAGACCCGATGCGCCAGCAAGCAAGCACGCTCATCTTGGATGCGGATTTGTATCCAAGAAGCAACAGTAAAGTCTGAACGTACTAACTAATCAATGCACAAATGTATCTCGTGTATCCCGCACAAGCCGCACGACACGTAGCGATTTTTATTTCAACGCGCGTGAAAGTTACTAGTTCAAGTAAAAGGCCTCCACGCTTTCTTGCTCGTAATAAACTTTCGTTTGGCAAGCTAGACGCATATGCGTGAGCACGGTACAAGAAATTTAATGAGGATCTCAATACATACTAATGAAGATCTAATGAGGATCTCGTTGATATCGCGTATTATAATAGCTTATAACAGTATAAGTTTAATTATTCTTTATGGTTCTTGAGAAGGTATCACATATAAATTCGCATTATTGTTTCACATGATGTGATAATAAATACAATCAGTACATTAAATGGTAATCCCAATTATCACAGAGGTAGAAATCAAGACGAAATATATAAATATTTAGATATTTACTAAAAATTTTTAAAAGAATTCCCACATTTTTCGAGAATTCCATTCAAAATTTCAGATACAATTTAGAGAATTTTTTAATGCACTTTCGAAATAAATTTATCTCATTACGTGTCCTTTTTAGTATTCCCTAATTTAAAAAATCACAAAAAAGCCACTTAATTTTTCAATATTAAATTTGAGAAAATACTAAAAAGAAATAATATGCATTAATAATAGGATAATACTTCGAGAAAAGATTAATACATTTATTTCTATCTTTGCCATCGAGACAGCTTTGGAAAATCAACAATTTAATGTCTTGGATTCGACTCTATATATATATTATATATATATAATATAAATAATAATTCTGCAAACTAACCCGAGCAGTGTTATGTTTTCACACGATATCGAGCCGTCCACCTTATTCGCCGTTGTGATATCCGTTAGATTACGATATGCCAGCTTCACCCGATGGACCAACGGACCGTTGAACTTGGTCATCTCATTCGGATTAAACGGCGCGATAAGGACGCTAGTCTTTCACGTTCGTCGAGCAAAATCGTGATATTTATTTTATCACGTTTGTCAAATTATATCTCATTACACATTTCTTCCGACTAGGTTTCGATAATTCTAAAAGGTAGACGTATCACAGAAAAAATATCGCGTATAACGTCGCTACGAAAATAAAACAGGAACCTCATATAACCACAAACGATAATTTACTGAGGTATAATCGTCGCTACTCTTGCGCAAAGACATGAAATAAACACTGAACCCGACTACAAAATCACACGCTAGGTTTCTATTTTCGTTATCACAAATAACGCTTTAAGTCACGCATACTTTTACAACACTGTTTACAACACTCAAAATGTAAAAAAGTTATTGTCTATGCATACATTTTACGTCTAGAAGCCTAAAATTCAGAATGTGAGACACGACGTAGATGGCTATTTCATTGCAGCACGGTTCATACGAAAACGGTACGTGCTTTGACGAATGTAAACCGAGGCGAGAGTGAATATCCGCGGAGGACCAGGTGAGTCAGACTACCTGGAACCGACTGCTTGAGACAGGCGTAACTCGGACGAGAGAGAAAGGCATGCTCCAGATAGCGAGATTCCGTCCAGCAAGATCGAAGGTGACTTTTCGTGATACTCATGCATTAATGCATATGCGTGACGGAAGGAAAGAGAGAAAAAGAAATTATCGCGTGCCTTATTCCGATAACGCGGAAATATCAAGTGATTAGAAATTTCAACATCCAATTCTAAGGAGAGTGTTAAAGTTTCGGGCATTCTTTTGAAGCAACAATGCGTTGCGAGTCCGGAAAATATATGCATTTCGATCTTACTTGCAAAGCGTCTCCTGCAAATATATGAAGTACCCGTTGAATTTTAAATGTGACATGGTAAAGTTAGAATTAATATTTCATCCAACACAAAGTTGTTAACACCCTCTCAAAAAGGATTTCTGATACCAAGACAAAAAATATTCTTGACATATTTAATCTAATTGCAACCTCATGTAGTATAAAAATAAAATAAGACTAAGATTAAATCAGAAATTTCTAACTTCAGATCAGTTTATTCTTAAATTTAGAATATCATAAGATTGTCACAAAACTAAATCATTCTAAAAAAATTAATAAGATAGCATCAAAAGTCATTTCATTTTAGATTTAAGAACTTTCCATTTAAGAACAAAATATTCCTTCTTCGATAATAAATATGATTGGCGCTACATCAATCCTATTTTATGATAGATCGAAGAGTAACAGCACTAGGTCCAGAAATCTCTTCTGTGTGCATATTTCACTTAATGCAAAAGTTTGATACAAAATATGGTTTATAAACAATAATTAAATAAGTTCTCGTTCTGAAATATCTATGATAAGAATATCTCAGTTAAAATTGCACATATATAATTTCCTAAGACATTTCCAGATATTAAATATGCATGACACATTGTGAAACAGAGGAATGCGTTAGGAAGATTAAATACAACGTATTCTAAAAAAATCGACAGAATTTTATCTGTAAATTGTAAATTAATTTGAAGTTAATCGTTTCTCGTTGCAAATTTTATCGAATATTATCTTCCTTCAAAAGATCTTAATTTTCAGCATTATCTTTATAATTGATTTTATATCTAGCCAGTATATATTTTAACAACAAAATTATTACATTCACCTCACAAACGTGATATCGCTTAACAGCTATTAAATTGTAAATAGCATATAATTTATTGTCGCGACCGTGTTTATCTCGGCGATCGTGATACGTCGGGAATCATAACGTAATACGCTCGCGTTATAGTGAGAATATTTGCGAGAATTAATCTAATTTTGCCGATCCTATCTCTCAGAAGTCTCAATATAAAAAAGCGTCAGAGCATTGCACTTAAAGATCAAATTTTAAAAACTGCAGCCTTACACTTTTTAGGTTTATTCGTTTTTTCCTAATCAACAAAAAAAAAGTTAATCTTGAATACCTAAATTTTGGTCTTGAAATCAGCTACAAAGAACAAAACAACATATAATTTGATTTTATAATGGTTTATGCAACGCAAATAACTATTTTTTGCTGCTGTTTTAGATAAATAATTTTTAAAAAATTAGTAGATCTAAAAAGGACTTTTGCACGAATATTTATTAATATATGTTAAAAATAATATATTTAAAAAATTGATTTAACACGTAATGCTATTTTCTTACTTAGTTTATAAATAGTGTTAAAATAATTTTACATACAAATCAGAAGCAAACAAAAAATTAAATATATTTTAAACCATAGAAAATTATGCTCAAATTTTACAATAGTAATAATAGAATTTATACAATTTTTATATTTTTATATGTTTTGTGAAGTTTTAGATGTGATATTTGATATATACATCTTTAATCTTCAGAAAAATCTGCGCCAAGAAATAATAGTAGGAAATTAATGACAAGGATTAGAAGCATGATTCATTCAGACGTTAATTGAGAGTACGGGAATCCCTGGAAAAACTCGAATTCTTCATTAACAGCGTAATTGACAACTTACTGGAAGGCGGGTGTCTCAATTAGCACGTTGTATTTCCATGAATTCTTAGAGTTTTGTGCCATATTCCGTCTATGTGTCAGTCGAAAAATTCTCCCGAATGTTCCATAATTTTTTTTTAAATGCACATACTAATATTCGTATACACACACACACAACGATTTAGATTCAACTTTCCTCCGTTCGCTACGATCATTTCTGATAAAGTCTCTCGTATGAATGAAACGTATATATAATAACTAATGAGCTTTCATAACGAATGTCACATATCTTAGATGAATTAGTTCGAACGTGTTATTGCCCTGGAATAATTCTATGCACGCGATAACACACAGAGCAACAAGGCACCTGTTAATACATCCACGTTTAACGCTGCACCGAACGGATTCGGATCAAATGCGACAATCTACGAGACTCCAATTTCGATATTCGATCGGTCCTCCGGTTACAACGTGACACTGTACATATACCCTTGCACCTATATTTATAAACAGTGTCACATTCTTGTGCTTGTGCTCGTAAACTATGCTGTTGAACGAAGGAATTCGACTATCGTTAAACGATCGAGCTAATATCAAAGCGCTTCTATTTGTATAAATGCTTTGAGAAATTCTTTAGACGCAGGAAATTACTATCCGCCTGGCACTAAACAACCAAACGTTTACTTTTTTACTGATAGTGAAGCGACTCGTGACAATGGGTATTTAAGGAAAACCTTGTTCGACAAAATATTTTTTTTTTCACGCGATAACGTAACTATAATCAACTGTTGTAGTGGCCCTCTTTCGTCGTCCTAAGCACGACATTAAAATATGACCGTGGAACTCTTAAGCCGAACGCGACTGATTCATTTTCGTACGTGCAAATGTATTATATAAATGATGCAGTTAACGTGTGTGGCGAGGTCTACACAGCTGCAGCAGATAAGATAACCCCGATGACAAAATTGGCGATCTCTTTCGAGTCACAAGGACGATTATTATATTTTTGCTTTTTAAATGATGCACGTTTTTGCAACATTAAAAACATTAAAAACTGACAATTGATATTGTGGTCTTTCCGCATGATTTACTGCAGCAACGCTTTGTTTATCTCAAGGTTTTCTGAATCTCACATTAAATTATTTGATTGCAATTAGTTGTAAAATCTTCATCTAAATATAAAAACAACTTATACAACTGCTTCTCCAATTTTATTTTTCCCTCAATCTGCGAATATAAATATTCATATCAAAAATATTGATATCGAAAATGTATCACTCACCTTCCCTTTATAGAAACTCTCTTTTCGGTCTTTGAATTTTTTCTTTCCGTCTTTGCAGATCCTTTTCTTTCTGCCCTCAGAGAACTCTTTCTTTCTGCCTTCGCAGAACTTTTTCTTTCCACTTTGGCATCTCCGGCATCATTCCTTTTCTCTGCAAATAATTTTCATTAAACAATAACTTATAATTCAATCACAAAAGTACATTACAAAAGCATAGCATCATGTAATAATAGAATTAATATTTTAAATACAAAATCTTAATATTACAAGCAGATATTCTGTTAAGGTCTTGAGTTTTTAGGAAAATAATAGAATTGTATGTTTTACTATTGTTATTATCACCTGATGTAATCTCAACAAGGAAAAAAATATCAATACATCATTTTCGTGAATGTTCTGGAACTTTAGGATTGCTTTGACAAATTTTGATTAATTTAAATCGACTACTAACTCAATCACCTAGTCAACAATCTAACTTATATGTCATTTTGTCAAAAATGTAAAAAAATGACAATTTGATGTCAAAATAAAATGTCAGGTTGCTACTTAGAGCAATTGAATCTATCATCGATTACATTTAATCGGAGTTGGTCAAAGCGATTCTTAGAAAAAAATGTGATGAGTTTATAAAAGTGTTCCTACTGTTATTTCTTTCCGTTATCTGCTGTTGCCATTATTGTAATCTACATTCCAGATTTTAAAGACAGGAGACAAAGATATTGAACATTTATTCATGCTTACAAGCACAAATTATCTTTAACTATTTGAAATTGTTTGCTAAATGATTCATAATTTGAACAATACTATATCACTTAAGTAGAGCAATAGTCCCCTTTTATCATAACATTCTTCTTTAATTTAAAGTTTTCTTTGTTCAAGGAACCTAGCAAAATATTAAATAGGCTGCTGCACTGTTTCATATTATAATTCATTTCTTATTATTTCATATTAAAAGCTCTTCTAGGAAATTATTTAGTGATAAAAAACATATGTTCCGATTCACAAAAATATCCAAAGTCATCATCGTCACGTTTTTCACGCAGAATTTTGCTTGTCAAGGCGCATTTATATACACCTTTGCCAAGTGCTCCTGTGCCTTTGTGCACTTGAAACCACCTGCGGCTTTTGCAAACGCGAGATTCC
The DNA here is from genome assembly GCF_013373865.1 of Monomorium pharaonis. Taxonomy (NCBI): domain Eukaryota; kingdom Metazoa; phylum Arthropoda; class Insecta; order Hymenoptera; family Formicidae; genus Monomorium; species Monomorium pharaonis. The sequence goes on along the minus strand of NC_050475.1, from coordinate 15,807,151 downwards.
TTCTGCGATACATGATGCAGCCTGACGTACCTCCATCTGTGTCTACGTGATCAGCACTGCCCTGATGCTCCTCCATTCTCCTTTGTGGCCAGACGAAGCTCGGGCGCGATAGAGCGAATCATGCCAACCGACCGACCGTCCTTTCAGCGATCGCGCGCACACATCGGCCAGCGTCCGCGTGACGACACGCGACAGGAACAAGAGTGCGCGTACACAGACACACACAACCTCCTCGGACAGATGTTCCTCGGTCCACCACGTTCGGCTCCACCCGCGATTCTTGCTCTTCTAACCTAAGTGTCGCCTCCGACACGGACGATCCTTTCCGGGAACGGAATGAGCGCGAGCTCAACTGTACGGCCCGCGATTGTCGCGACGAGCGAGAGCGAATCGATCACGCGGAGACGCGCTCCGAGGCCTCCAGATAAACGGATCACACGCAAGTTGTCGCAACACGACGGTGGGACGACGCGACGGAAGTACGAACATACCAAACTGTCCAGACTGAGGAGTGGAAGGGAGCTGGACGCGCACACGAGCGAGTGACCGAGCGAACGATGGCCGATGCCCCGATGGCGCGACGCGTCGCGTGCAAAAAACGAATGCACACGCGCGCAGAAGAGTGCGCGCGGCACCCTCCTGTCACCCACTGTCACCGCGCGCTCCTGTCAAACCGCGTCGCGCACTCCACGTGACGCATGCGAAGCGAATTTTCCAGGTCCCAGCTGACTGATCCATTTGACTCTCGGCTTTACGGCTGATCGCGGCTTTTGAAACTTTTTTTGCTGATTAAAGGAATTTAAAACATAAATATGAAATATTAACTTATTGCAAATAAAATAATAAGGAAAATGGTTTAAATGTAAAGGATATGAAAGATAACTGTGTATATATTGAAAGCATTTTTTATAAATAAAAAAAAGATTGAACTCGGCTCGCATAAATTTTATTTTATTCTATTTAATTATAATAGTTTTCAAATAATTTTTATTTCTTGTAAATTAAAGTGTGGAAGTTTTCTTATTAAAAAAAGTATAAAATAAAATAAAATTTATGCTTTTTATAAGCCTGCATCTATTTTTTCGATAAAAAATTAAATGCTTCAAATTAAAACTTAATTTAATATTTGCTTCATGAATTAAAAATCAAATGTCTAAACATAAAATAAAATTTATCAAAATTAAAAAATTTAATTTTTTGTAAAATAGACGCAAAAATTTAGAAGTTAACATTTATCTCAATAATTAATTTAATTTAATTTATGGGAGAGAGAGTCGTGCATTTCTTCACATTATACTTTATTTTATTAATATAATTTTTCTTATTTTCCCTTTTGGATCTCTCCGTAATCGAGGAAAACTGTTATTTATTGATTTTTCCCGCAATAGGATATCGATTGACCGTTTTCTCAATAAAGATAAATATTCATCTGCAATAGTTATCGACGTGTATTGGAGTGAGATGTGAGTGCTGGTTCTCGCGCGCGACAGCACGCGACAGCGAGCAAGGTTAGTTTTCGTTGGTTTCGTGGTCATCTTTGTTCGTGTGACACGAGATATCGTCTATTCAAGGACGATCGCCACAAAGTTACACGTCAGCAAGTTCGTCGGTTTTACGTGCAGATCTGCAGTGACCGCAAATATGATTTTTTATTTCTTAATGTAAGGAACATCGCTCGTTAGCGGCTCGTTAGTGCGAGCCCCTGCATGGTGTGTAACTGCAAATTGAGTTCTGTTTTAGCTTTTAAGAATCTTCTTCTCTTTTTTTTGCAAGTTCCTCCGTTTTTCTACCTTGTTGTCTCCTTATTGGAATAATAATTAGAAGTATTTGGTAAGAGTATTCGATCTAGAGAATTTTGTACTCAGTCAGTATCTATACGTAATTTAATTGATTACGTTTATGCTACATTTGTAAAATTATTACTTGTCGCAGCAATGTTTCATAATATTGATTTTATTATTAATTTTTCTTTTTGCGATTCTCCATAATCTGTTTTGTATTTTTCTGTTTATTAATTTTTCTTTTTGTGATTCTCCATAATCTGTTTTGTATTTTTCTGTCATCTTAGAGTAACTAATTTTTTTTCTCGCGTTTTGCATGAGATTATTTGCAAATAGAGAATGTGCATTCTTGCAACATTTGCTTAGTTATATAATTTGATTAGATTTAAATTATATTTATAAAAGCTTTGCTTATATCAAGTGATATTTTATAATATTAAGAAATTATCTTTACAGTAAAGTTTATTTACAGTTTGTTTAAATCAATTTGTCTTTGTAGGACACCCATAATCCTATTCATAAACATGCTGTTACTAATAGCTGTGTGTAACGCATTATGTATACTTGTTTTTTTACCAATTCTATTGGTGAAATGGAGAAGGTTTTACTCGAAGAAACGAGAGGAGAGACAACAAACTGGAACTGTCATTGGAATTTTTCATCCATACTGCAATGCAGGTGGAGGAGGCGAGAGAGTGCTTTGGGTTGCAGTTCAGGCTATACAGAACAAGTATGTATCAGTGTTTTTGTGACGTCTAATATTAAAATCTTATAATCTGCCAAATTTTGAGATACATCTTTGCTTAATACATATATTTATGATTATCTTATACCTTTTATTTTATATTAAATGCTTCCAGATATCCTGATGTACACATAGCCATATACACTGGTGATCTTGACGCGGATCCTGAAAAGATTTTGAGCAGAACTGAGAAGACGTTCAATGTAAAATTGCAGCCCAATATTGAATTCATCTATCTGCATGGACGAAAATGGGTGGAGGCCTCCACTTATCCCTATTTCACGCTTTTGGGGCAAAGCTTGGGATCTGTCTGTCTGGGCATCGAGGCATTAAACAATCTTACACCAGGTGACGTAATATATTGTTTGTATTTGTATTATCTCACAGTTTCTATAATATTAAACAAAGACAAAAATATACATATGTTTATAAAATATCATATCTTATATTAATCACAGATATTTACATCGACACTATGGGTTATGCATTCACTTATCCTCTATTTAAATATATCGGTGGCTGCCGAGTTGGAACGTACACGCACTATCCTACTATTTCGACTGACATGTTGAAGTACGTCTACAAAAGACGCGCCGCGTACAACAATCACAGAATTATCGCCAGAAATCCGTTACTGTCAGGAGCAAAATTTGTTTACTACAAATTATTCGCGCGTGTAAGTATAAAGTTGTACGCATCCGAGCAAACGTTTAGGAAAACAAAAATAAGTCTTCACACAAACAGTTATTTCATAGATAGAACATTTCAGTTGTACGGATTGGTTGGTAGTTGCGCCGAGATCGTGATTGTAAACTCCTCATGGACTGAGGATCACATTAACACTATCTGGAAATGTCCGATGAAAACGCATCGAGTGTATCCCCCGTGTAGCGTGGAGCACCTAACTGAATTGCCGCTCAATGAGGAAAAAGATGATTATGTACGCATAGTTGCGATCGCACAATACAGGCCAGAGAAGAATCATCCACTTATGTTGCGAGCGTTGTTCGAGCTAAGGTCTATTCTTAGAGAAGAAGTCTGGGAAAAGGTGAGCTAACGATTTCACAATAGCACGAAAATGCATATTAAATTTGATTATGTTATTTAGGTCAAGTTAATCTGCATCGGTTCCTGTAGGGATGCCGAAGACGAAAGGCGCGTTAAAGATATGCAAGATTTGGCTAAACACCTAGCATTGGATAATAACGTTGAGTTCAAATTAAATGTACCGTATTCCGAACTCGTGTCCGAGATGCAAAGAGGAATAATCGGTCTGCACACAATGTGGAATGAACATTTTGGTATCGTCGTCGTGGAATGCATGGCTGCGGGATTAATTATGGTAGCTCATAATTCTGGTGGCCCGAGGCACGTATATTCTGGCTCAGTTTCTTAAAACATTTTCTAAAATGAAGAGTTTATCATAAAAGATATTTTATGATTTCAGGGCAGATATCATAGAAACGCGAGCGGGTAGTGTAACTGGTTTTCTAGCAGAAGATGAGGTAGAATATGCCAAAGTACTAGCTTCCATCATACAAATGCATCCAACGGAACGACATGCTATTAGAGTTGCTGCCAGGTATTGATGCAATCAAGAGTATTTTATAATTATTACATAATTATAAACAAATTATAATTATTATTTTAATATTATAAAATAAGAATAAAATAAGGATTTATATATATATATCGGTTTTTTTTTCAGGTCATCTGTAAATCGTTTTTCATGCCAGATCTTTGAGAAGGAATTCCTACGGGCGATCGAGCCATTTTTCAGGTCGAAACAAGAATAATCTTGCCTTACAATTTCTCTAAAATAGTAAATTACAGATATTGTGCGTATAAATGGCTCATTTCAAAATCAGAATACATTTTCGATACATGTTACATTATGTATAGTAGCATACATATGTATGGTAGCGTGTATATGTAACAAATAAGAGTGTTTCTATATGTATGAGACAAATCTGTATTTACTTGTTTAGAGATGTAAAATTTTTTGCTTGATTTATGTTTAATTTTAGAATACAGTACATTAAATAATCATAATTTAGCACAAAAATTGTAACACATTGTATATATAATGATGTTTGTTAATGAATTGTATTACTTAAATGACTTCAGCATTCTTACAAAAATGTAGAAATACTATTGAAAGCTTATGAAAGAATGTGTGGATGTTACAATTAATATCGATGTTACAATTTATTTGTAAAACTGCGAATGCGAAAGCCGTAGCTAATCAATGTAAGACTTATGCCGAGATTGTTAATTACATGTGCAACGATAAGTTATAAAGCGTCGTATGATCACATTGTTTAAAGATTGTCGTTAATCAGTCCACATCCTTGACATTCCAAGATGTAGGACGAGTTGTCTCCATCTTCGGCATTTTTTGACAAATTGAAACAAAGTCCACGTTTACCTAGCATTATCTCGGCAATTTGCATAGCGGTCTCCGTGTGACAGGTAAGCTTTTTGTTGCCAACTTTGATCTGCGAAGTACCTGTCGCCAGTGTCATTAGAATTATCATCTGTAACAAATGATGCATTAATTTGAAAGTTGAGGTATCAATTTGAGCTCGCTATATACTTACCTGATCCTGCATATGTTCATCAACACATGCTCCTGCTAGAAGCGGTTTTAAAATTTCGCTAGCTGCTGTTTCACCTGGCGGTAGTCCTTCTTGGCGTACAGAACCCAAACCGGAGCCACCGAGAATGCATTCCGTACTGGTGTTACACACTATACTAATATTCACTTATATTTATATTATGTTATTTTTTTGATAAATAAAGTTTTAATATAGTATAGTTTCTTACTTAATACCAGAGCTGTTTCCAACAGCCACTACTCTATCTTCCCTATAAGCTTCGATCGTAATCGGCGGCACTTGAATATTGTTTTTCATTAAATAATTTGTTAAAGTTGTTTTAGCATCGCGAGCCATTGTACGTGCCACCTATAAAATATGCAACATATAATAAGTTCATGTTTTATCAGAATTCATTTGTAGATTCAATCTAAATTACACATACGTTTATGTGAATTGATCCAGCCACATAAGACCATCCTGTTATTCCCCGAGGAATACCCGGATCAGTTAAAGTAACCGCGTTTAAGCTACTGACTGGTTTTATCTGTAAATGCAGTTCACCTCCACCTTTCGGATAATATCCCCTTCATTTATCATTAATTTTAGTATAAGTGGAACAATATAGAAAATTTTTTAAATAAAGTACAATAAATTGTGTGCATACCTTTTTAAAACCACAAAATCAAAGTCTGCTCCAAATTTATTCAATACTGGTTTGAACACCTCTGTTAGATATTCTATGTGTGGACCCATGGGAACGTTCGTGCCACCCTTCAGGATGAGCGTGACAGGGTCGTTATATGGAAAAAAGAGGGCACATGGCAGAGCCACTTGTGCTAGCAAGCAGATGCATCCGGCAGTTTGTGTGTCTGCCACAAATGTTCTCTTGGTCTTATTCAGTGGACCGGGACGGAACTCCAAACGCGTCGATCCTATGTATCCACCTCTGACTTGGGCATTGCACATTTCCTTGACAAGTTCCACACCTGCAGCAATATACAGTTGAATTTTTTTCTATATTTTATGTTAACGATGAAATGTCTGAAATTATGTTTTTGCATTACCTTTCAAGTGTTGTGCCGCAAGACCAGGCTTAGGCCTCCCAGCACGTATGTTCTCAATTTCGATAGGAATGCCATAAAGCGCGCTTAAGCTGAGAGCAATTCTTAATACTTGCCCACCCTATAAAGAAGAGTTTGGATTATATATTTTACATTATATGGATATATCGATTTTTTAACTCTGAGAATCTAGAGATAACATCAATCTGTAACACAACTAGTAATGCTGGATTTATAAAAGGCTGTAATTAATTGATTAAAAAACAGTAATTTCGAGGAACTAAAACAATATAACTCATGAAAAGAAATAAATAAAAATTTATTTTAATAGCAATAATTTAAAATTTATTGATGGTAGATCTAATAGGCTTATCAACTTCAGAGAGTTAAGAAACAATGATTTACATATCAAATGCGAAAAGAAAGAGAATGAGTAAAAGATATATATCTGTCAATCAATGTGACATGCTTATAATTATCATAACCAACATTAAATTCTATTCAGTAAGAGTAGACATGCCATATGATAGCCATATATAAACATTGAACGAAAGACGTGTAGATAATAAAATATTGTGAAACATAACCATTATTCTTAAGGTATAAACATGTCCATTATGCTCAACATAATATGTCAATCCACTGTATTTGTATGACATATAATGTAATATTTAATTTGAAAGAAAATGGTAACATTTTAAAATTTCGTCTCCCACATTGTTACTTACACCCTCGCCCAAACTGCCGTCTATTTGCACGAGGGATGACATGACACGATTTCCAAGCATTCAAACACTCCGATCAAAGGAAAGGAGACGTCAGTTCCCGGCGGAGCCACACCGGTTCCGTGTTTATTTTTGGCATGCGAATTTCTGGGAAGGAAAACAAAGATGTAAGCTGATTGTAAGTTGCTCGCTCTCTTGGAGAAACACATCTAACTATACAACTATAGGTAGAACGAGTCCTGTTTGCTCGCAAATTCCGCCGGCTCTTCTCCCGCTGCGACGTCAGGGGACCTGTCAAACATCTCATTTCATTTTCGTCTGTGACGAACGAAATATTTTAAGGTATTATGTGGCAAAATCGGTCTTCGATTTTGAAAAAAAATTGTTATACAGGTAGATCCAGCTATTTCCAGCATAACTGATTAAAATTTTAAAACAATTTACCGTGCCGAACTTGAGTTATGAAGCCTCAAAGTCGAATTTTTTTTTAACATATATATTAGTGCATATTAGGGAATATAATAAACTGAACGTAAAAAAATCGAACGTTTAATAGTGCGCACTGAGTGTATATTATTAAGGCTTGTTTATAGTCAATTTTTATACTTAAGAATTATCTTAAATTCTTCTTAAAATACTTCTTAACCAGTAAAATGATCTGTACAACATCCATAGAATTATTTTTTTGGTTAAATAGTTTTTGAACATGTATTCTTAAAGAATGTAAACAAGCCTTAGACCGGTATTCATAGTCGGATCTTATATTTAAGATCATCTTAAGTACTGTCTTAAGATGCCATCAGCCAATCACAGGCCGATATTCATAGTCGGATCTTATATTTAAGATCATCTTAAGTACTGTCTTAAGATGCCATCAACCAATCACAGAGCCGTATTAGCATCTTAAGACATTGCTTGAGACGATCTTGAAATAAGATTTGACTATGAATACCGGCCACAGAGCCGTATTAGCATCTTAAGACATTGCCTGAGACGACCTTTAAATAAGATTCGACTATGAATACCAGCCTTAGTGCACACTCAGTGCGTACTAGTGCAAGCAATCAAATTCGCTGAGGTTTGTTTTTTATTCCTCCACTGATGCACTGGTGCAATAAGTTAGAATAAATAGCGTTTTCGATTGGGATGCACTGGCTGCACTCAGTGTCAGGAGCTGGTCTGTTCTTTCTAGCTGCACTGTTGCACTGGTGCAATAAGTTAGAATGAGAAAAAATATACATGTCTTACTTTAACTTATTGCACCGGTGCAACAGTGCAGCTAGAAAGAACAGACCAAGCGTGTTCGATTGGCAGTGCCAATGCGCACTGGGCTATATAGTGTCACGTGTTCGTTTGACCGCACAACACTCGCGCAGTGCGCACTCAGTGCGCACTAATAGCGTTTTCTACTGGGAGAACTAGTGCAGCACCAATGCTGCGGTAGATTTCGATGAAAACTCTACTAGCGCAATAATAGTGCAGGTTTAGTGTGGTTTATGGTCTGTTCTTTCTAGCTGCACTGTTGCACCGGTGCAATAAGTTAAAGTAAGACAAGTATATTTTTTCTCATTCTAACTTATTGCACCAGTGCAACAGTGTAGCTAGAAAGAACAGACCATTAGTGAAATACATCATGAGACAGGTTTAAAAATGAAACAATTTCATTGTTATAAAGTTTACTAAAATAATGTAATAACATATTTTAATGTAATACCTTAAAGCACGAACATAACATTTATTTAATTTGCACTGGCACCTTGCATCATCTTGAAAGACGATGGAGCAAAAGTTGCAAAAGTTATATTTTAAATAAAGTATAGATTATATACTTATAAAAAGATGTAACACTTACAGTGTCATTATCTATTTGTTTCACGATTGTATGCTACGTTCCTATTATCTTACGAACACGCTAAAATTTTCAGTGCCAATTATATTTTAAATAAAGTATAGATTATATACTTATAAAAAGATGTAACATTTACAGTATCATTATCTATTTGTTTCACGATTGTATGCTACGTTCCTATTATCTTACTCTTTTTGTATGTATATAACAATAATTTAACTTCTAAATAGAAATAAGCTACTTTAAGTATAAATCTAAGAAATTGTACGAGTGGCACTCTCGGGGCACATTCTGCACTTTTAAGTGCAATACTCGAAAACAGCATAGAACATCCACTAATAGCGTTTTCTATTAGGAAAACTAGTGCAACACTGGTGCGCACTGAGTGTAATTTTATTGTTCCACTGTAAAAATCAGTTCACATATTTTCAGTGTTTAATGTTCTACTGACAAAATTGATGCAAAAAATTGCACCGAGTGCAACTTTTACTCCACCGTCTTTCGAGACGGTGGAAGATGCCAGTGCAAATTAAATAGATATTATGTTCGCGCTTTAAGGTATTACATTAAAGTATATGTTATTACATTATTTTAGTAAACTTTATAACAATGATATAGTTATTTGCATTTCGCTAGGATCGCAGCACTGCCGGGACCATCGCCGCGCGCCGGTTGGTGGCGCGCTACTTGGTTCTCGCAGAAACTATAATATATTTACAGTGGTTCTGCTCACATATCTTACATCTCGGCCATCCTGGCCCTCAACTTTGTCTTGAAATTGCAATTGTGATTTTCTAACTTAAGCTTTACATAATTATTCTTTGGTACAAAACGCGATTTGTCCTTATTATTCTTACATACTATAACCTGTCACCTAACCTGTCAAGCTAATTTATAACTAAACTTAGCTTATACCAAACTTAATTTATTATTTAGGAACGCAAGGGCCATCCCGCCAGGTACATTATCTCATGTTATCTGCCATCATGTTATTTTGGTTTAGTCATCGGTTTTATCCGATATTTCAGTCGGTCGGAAGAGAGAATCATATTTAGCGGTTTCGATTTTACGTTAAATCCAGGGATATCCACGATTACGTCTCGATTACCGCCGAGTGCTTTTTTAATAAGATAAGATCTCTTATACTGTGACTTAAATTTCGCGCTTTTCCCGGGTTTAAGCTGCATATTTCGAATTATTACGTAATCTCCCTCTGCGTATTTCGTGGGGGTTTTATCCCTTTCATCGGGGTAAATTTTATTATACTGTTTTATTTTTTCATTCGTGTCTATTGCGACTTCTCTAGCTTTTTCTCTTTTGTTCGATAATTCGGTATCAATGTGGGCTAATTGTTTAGTAAACTGCGCTAGGGGAAAATTTAGATGGTTGCGCTGTTCGTATCCGAACAGGAGCTTAGTCAGTGTGGATTTAACTGAGATATAGTGTTATTTACAATATATTAGGCATGTCGCCTAATCACTTTTCCCACTCTTCCGGATCGTCTAATAGTTTCGTTAAAGAACTTTTCAGGTACCTGTTAATTTTTTTAACGATTCCGTTTGTCCATGGCACCGCTACGATAACTTTTCGATGCTTAATGTTAATATTACTAGTAAAAGCTTCGAATTCTTTCGCTGTAAATGCGGTTCCGCGATCGATAACAATCTCGCTCGGTATACCAAATGTACTAAATAATTTACGGAAACATTCAATTACTTCTTTGGTACCAATAGATTTTGTAGCAAACAGCCACGTGAATCGGGTGAAGGCATCGACTATCACTAGGATGTGTTTGGAATTCTTCCCGGATTTGGGTAACGGACTAAAGCGGTCGGCGTGCAGGATATCCATCGGTAGTCGGAAATGCTTGTATTTCCCTCTCGAAACGATTCACGGAGCTGTTGGCCATTATACATATACGTGAAACAATTAATATCTACATAATCGTATATTCTTTTCCGCATATTGGGAAACCAGAAATTCTGTGCCAGGCCGCGATAGGTTTTTTCTACGCAATGTGTCATGTTATCATGATGCACACGTAAAACATTTATAATCATGATCTCTGGCACGACGAATTTCAACGAGCCACCAACCTTTCGGTAGATTAATCCGTCCACTAATTTGAATCGTTATCGCTAAATTCTAATTGTTCGCTAATATCCCTAATTTGCGCATCTGTCAGCTGTCGTAGTTCTAATTCTCTTTCGAGGGGTAACGTTTCGTCATACGCTACGGCACGACTAAGGACATCTACATGTGACATTCTCTTTTCCGCCCGGTGAATTACTTTAATATGATAATTTTGCAACGCAAGTGTCCAACGTGCAATTCGCGGGTTAATGTTAGTTTTATTAATGGCGTGTACTAATCCGCGCTACAGTCCGTTCTACTGTGAATTCTTTTCCGTATAAATATAAGTGGAAACGCTCGACCGCGCGTACTATGGCGAGTATTTCCCGCTCAAAGCTATGGTATGATGCTTTGGCTTGATTGGTTGTTTAAGTAAAATATGCTATTCGGGACCAAACATTATCAGATTGCCTCTATAGTAATATCGCGTCTATGCTGACACTGCTCATGTCAGTGTGAAGTTCGGTTTCGGCCGCGTGATTGTATAATCGAAGTAATGGGTACGCCGTTAATTTCTCTTTAAGTTATCGAATTGCTTATATTCCCGTATGGCAGTTGTATGCCTCGGACTGATGGTTATTCCTTGCCTGGAAATGATGTATCCTAAAAACTCAATTTTTTTCTTTAAGAATTGGCATTTCTGTAGGTTGAGGTTGAAATTATACTTTTTCAATGTTATGAGAACCTCCTCCAAAACGGTTAAATTCTCGTCTACTATTTCAGTGGGGATCAATACGTCGTCAATGTATATTATTATTTTGTCAGCCCGTATTAGCGGTTGAAGAATTTGTAGCAAACACTTTTGAAATTCGGACGAAGATTCTGAATATCCAAACGATAGCCTTGTGTATTCATATTTGCCGTCCGGAGTTGCAAAAGCAAAATATTTTGTGGAACCTCATGTACCTTAATCTGGTGGAATCCGTGCTTCAAATCAAGCAACGTAAACACTTTCATATTCCCTAAGCGTGACAAACATTCCTCTATGATCGGGAACGGATACTTTTGCTTTATAACTCGGCTGTTTAAAGGGCAGAGATTTATACATAATCTTAATTTTCCTTTTTTTTTCGCACAGGCATCACTCGCGCGCAATAGGGTAAGATGCTTGGTTTAATTATGCCGCGATCTAGGAGATCGTCAGTGATCTCACGGATTTGCAGTCGCTCAGCATTCGCGAATCATCGAGGCGCGTAAGCGTTATAGACGGATATGAATCTTTCAATTGTACGCCTACCATATAATTATCGTCAACGGGCTATCCTTTTTGGTCTTGCACTTTCTTAATTACATTCTTTACGCGGTTCCTTACGTTACTATCAAAATCCACGTCGAATTCGAAGTCTTCTGGAGTCTCATCGTGGACGTATAAAGGCAACGCGTCAAATAAATCTACTCACTCCGCCTCTTGATCTGCCGTTGATTTAAACACTAACGTTAATTGTTCTTTGGCCAAGAATTCGCGCCCTAATATTAAGTCCGTACCGAAAGTCGTATCTTTTAATATATAAAAATCAGCTGACAGATCGGTTCAAGCTAGCAGTTGCAATGTAATTTTAAATGGGACTACGCCCGTAACATTAAGCGGTTGTCTACTTAAATTATGTAGCTCCCTATTCGCTCGCGTGACGCCGTCGCTGACACAATCGTGAACTTTTTCAAAGATTTCTCTTTTCATGAACAATACCGGGCTATCCGTGTCTATTAGTGCCAGCAAATCAGTTGGCTTACCGTTGAGTTCCGTGATTCTTACCAGCAGTGAGCGGACCACCAGTCTCTCGTCCTCGATGGTGACCTCCTTCGGCTTCGTGTCCTCCACGGTGGCGACGGTGTCGTCCTGGGTTGCCGGTATTTCCACGACCGCTACCGCCGTCGTCGTGGAGATTGCTGGCTGATTCCTTCCGTATCAGTATGGCTTCTTGGCCGTTGGACAGTCGAACTTTACGTGTCCCTTCTCCTTGCAGTAGAAACATGTTAGCGGTGTCCGGCACTCGCGGTGACAGTGTCCCGCCTTGCCGCAGTTGCGGCATACGTCCTTGCTGAAGTTCTTCTGTCCCGTTTAATTTTCAGCTTTTCCACTTCGGTTACTCCCTCCGTAATTGGTCTCATTTTGGTCTCAAGAAATCTTCCACCGTGTCCGTTAATAATAAAGCAGTTGTTTTTAACAAATTTTCCGTTATACCTCCGATCAAAACATTAATCTGATCTCTCGGTAGCAGCTCCAGACGCTGCATTAACATCAATTTATCGATCGCATATTGATCAAACAATTCCTTTACTGCTTGCCACTTTCGGGCTGCTACACTGCTACACTGGTGCAATAACTTAGAGTGAGAAAAAATATTTTTGTCTTACTTTAATCTGTTGCACCAGTGTAGCAGTGCACAGCAGTGCAGCGAAAAAGAACAAGCCAACTACAAGCCTCCAGACCTAGTACAGCTAGTGCAGTGAACTCGTGCACTAAGTTTTCCTGCACTGGAATAACGAACGCTTTAGTGTACACTTTTTGAACTAGTGCAGCCAGTGCAGGAATAAAAAACAGACCTATTAACAGCGACACTAGCGCTGCATGGTTCTGCTACAAAGAACGTTTTAGTGTACACTTTCTGAACTAGTTCTGCCAGTGCAGCTACCAAACAAATCTTTAGTACAACTAGTGCAGTGAACTCGTGCACTAATAGCGTTTTCTACTGGGAAAACTGGTGCAGCACCAACGTTGCGGTAGATTTCGATGAAAACTCCACTAGCGCAATAATAGTGCAGGTTTAGTGTGGTTCAGTGAAACACATCATTAGACAGGTTTAAAAATTAAACAATTTCATTGTTATAAAGTTTACTAAAATAATGTAATAACATATACTTTAATGTAATACCTTAAAGCACGAACATAACATCTATTTAATTTGCACTGGCAGCTTCCACTGTCTCAAAAGACGGCGGAGCAAAAGTTGCGCACTCGGTGCAATTTTTTGCATCAATTTTGTCACTAGAACATTTAAACACTGAAATATGTGAACTGATTTTTACAGTGGAACAATAAAATTGTGTGCACTCAGTGCGCACCAGTGTTGCACTAGTTTTCCCAGTAGAAAACGCTATAAGTTTTTCTGCACTGGAATAACACGAACAGTATTAGTTGCACCAGTTCTGGAATAACAAACGCTTTAGTGTACACTTTTTGAACTAGTGCAGTGCAGGAATAAAAAACAGACCTTTTTATTCTTGCACTGCTGCACCAGTGCAATAAGTTAGAATAAGAAAAAATATATTTGTCTTATTCTAAACTTATTGCACCAGTGCAGCAGTGCAGCAATAAAAAACAAACCTTAGCTGTACTAGGAGGTAGTGCGAGCAGTGTAGGGTAACCAAATAGGCGGCAATTTCAAAATAAGCAGAAAGCAGAAAAGCAGAAAACCAATTAGTAGAACTCGCATTAGTCCACATTAGTTGACAGTTTCCGAAGCAGCAGAATTAGAATTGTTTGTTGCCAGCACATTGACAGAAAAGAATGCTTAACTCAAATAAATATTCATTTGAATAGTACCAGTAACATATTTTATTGAAAATTAATAATACTTATTTAAAACAAGTAATATTTGCTATAATTTAAAAAATATTTCTAAATCATAGAAAATATTACTTGTTTTAAATAAGTATTATTGATTTTCAATAAAATATGTTATTGGTACTATTTGAATGAATATATATTTATTTGAGTTAAGCATTCTTTTCTCTCAGTGCACAAACTCTGATTGACTTCTGTTTTTCTGCCAAAGTCTAAATTCTGCGTAAATTAATATTTTTATAATTAACTTTTAATTATTTTTATTTATTATTATTTCCTCTTAAAAAATATATACTTTGTATAAAAGTAAATATATTTAATGCATTGAATCGATTTATTAATTTGTATGCAATTTCTCTTGATAAACGAAAATGCATTATAAAATCCTTGTATAATTATTGACAATATTTTTGATATAATTTTGTACTTTTATATGTTGGATCCTTCCAATTAATCTAAACAATGGATGTAATTCTAATTCATTCAATAATTCTAATTCATTATGTTCTAAAAAGTTAATTAATATGGTAAGAATTTGCGGATTTACGATTAATAATACTAAATAATAAGCATACAATAATATTTCTTATCATCATTTTCTTCAATTAAAATCGGTTCTAATAGTAGAACAGGATTTTATATTTTCATCTTCATCAGATGAATCTATCAGTTCCATAGGCAAAATGTGGCGCGCCATATTATTGTTGCACTGCTTTGCACTGTAGCGTTTTCTATTCCTGTCTGCATTCTCACTTACAGCTCAGTTGTAGTGCAGAACTAGTTCAGTTCAGTGCAGGAATAAAAAACAAACCTAAAGAGACACGGTAAAGTTCCATAGGCATAGGCCGGTATTCACAGTCGACTCTTGTATTTAAGATCATCTTAAGTGCAGTCTTAGGGTACTATTACATTTGTCCGATTTTGTCGTACGACGAGTTTGTCAAATGTAGCGATTGGCTACCGACAAAAGTTTCCCCACTTGCTACTTATCGGCAGCCAATCGCTACGTCTTGACAAATTCGTCGTACGACAAAATCGGACAAATGTAATGGTACTCTTAAGATGCCATTAACCAATCACAGAGTCACATATTAGCATCTTAAGACATTACTTGAGACGATCTTAAAGTAAGATTCGACTATGAATACCGACCATAATCTCGGCCATAATAGTAAAAACTGAAAGATGCGTGCCCGTAACGCCGAAAAATGGCGCCACTCACCTTGACAGCTGAAGCGACTCCGGAGCACCGGAACCTACGCGCCTGTCAAACAGACATCAAATGGTGGACTGCCCAAATGATGAGAGAAATGAAGGCCAGCAACCGGCACGAAGGCAGCAACAGGCGGCACAGACAGCGGCAGGAGTCACGGAGGAGGCTACAGTAGACGAGATGGTAACTGCCGTGGAGAAGGAGGCGAGACTGGAGCTGTCCGACCCTCTGGTCCCGGTGACACAAATATCTGAAAGAAAAAACTGTAAGTTAATGGCGCTCGTGGATACTGGAAGCCCAGTGTTTTTTATAATGTCGCAGTTACGCGGATTTTGCGGAGGAGAAAGAACTCGAGCCGGTCGATAGAAAGCTAAGAGTATTAGGAAACGATGCGTTGTATGTCTTAGGCGCGTTCCGGACGAAAATTTTATTGCGGCCATTAGGAAACCGAGTTTTTAGAATTAAAAGTTGTATATGTTAGATAACAAAGCGTTCAAGGCAGATTTAATTCTGGGCCACGAATTCTTCATGGCTAAGAGAATCACGGTAGTAATTCGGAGAACAAATCCATTACGGATTCTAAGCGGTTATGATCCTCGTCGTGGAGCCGGTACTCCACGACGAGGATCATAACCGCTTAGAATCCGTAATGGATTTGTTCTCCGAATTACTGCTTTGCGCAGGGGACGATCCGGTCGATGATTTCGAACGTGTGTTAGGCGAGATAGAAATAGACTACAATAAAGCTGCAAAAGATAGACTAAAGAAACTACTTAGTGAAATACACAAGATGGAAGTCCCCGAAGCGGAGGACGATTATACAGTACAAGTTCGACTGAAGAACGATTCAATATACGCGTTCGCGCGGCAACGGTTCGCGTATGTAGAGCGATTAAAGATAAGAGAAATTACGAACGATCTCCTAAAGAGACGTATTATCCAAGAAATCACCTTATTGCGCGCGGGTAATACCAGTTAAGAAAAAAAAACGGACAGATCAGGCTGTGTATGAATTTGCGACCCTTAAACGCGAGAATTGAGAAACAGAAATTCCCGTTCCCTATGATCGAGGAATGTCTGTCGAGAATGGGTAACAAATCTGTCTTCACATTACTTAACGTGCGAGACAGTCCACCAAATAAAGGTTCATAAAGATTACACAAAGTACTTTTCTTTCGCTACACCCGACGGACAGTTTGAGTACACGCGGTTACCCTTCGGGTACTCTGAAGCTCCCGCGGGGTTTCAGAAGCGGATACTGCAGATTCTGAACCCTCTGATACGAGAAGATAAAGTTATAGTGTATATAGATGACATACTCATTCCGTCGGAGACGGTAGAACAAAATTTGCAGACGCTGAGAGAGATACTTGTGATCTTAAAACGGTATCGATTCGACTGGAATTTTAAGAAGTGTCGGTTTCTACGGGCAAAGGTAGAGTTCTGAAGTTACGTAATATCTGTGATGGGAATCACCTTGAGCCCCGTGCATACAGAGGCAATTAAAAATTTTAAACGGCCGAGAAATGTACACGAGGTCCGGAGATTCCTCGGCGTCGCTAGTTACTTCAAGAAGTTTATAAAAGATTTCGTTCAAAAAGCAGGACTCTTGCAGCGGCTGAAAAAAGATTCCGATTTTGAATTCGAGACAGAGTGCGTAGAATCCTTCGAGCTGTTAAAAGAAGAGCTTATCTCAGCACAAATTATCGTGCTGTATAATCCAACGGCCGATACGCAGCTCCACACCGACATGAGTCGCCAGAGGCTCGGCGCAATACTCCTACAAAAACAAAATAACAATAAGTGGTGCCCAATAGCTTATTATAGTCGTACCACAAATAATGCCGAAAAGAACTATCATAGCTTCGAATTAGAGATGCTTGCTATCGTAAGAGCCATCGAAAGGTTTCACATATACTTGCACGGAATCTTTTTCACAGTAATAATCGAGTGTAATGCCTTAGTGTATGCGGTAAATAAAGCCAATTTGAATCAACGTATAGCAAGGTGGACACTGTCGCTTTAGAATTATCGTTTCAAGTTAGCACACAGACCTAGATCAAAAAATGCAACACGTAGATGCTCTGAGTACATACATAGGGTATGTTAACGCGCTACCGTTAGAGCGCGAGTTAGAAGTACGGCAGTTTACCGACCTGCGTAATCGACAGTCGCAAACCTATGTGGTGCAGAGAATGCTTTGTACACACACACACACACACACACACACACGCGCGCGCGCGCGCGCGCAGGGGGTGCAAGGGGGGCTTCGCCATACAACAAACACTACACATACACTTTATGACTCCAAAATGGCGCTCATGCGATGACCTTCCTTCCCCTCCCGTCGTTCATCTACAGACCTTGATATAAAGCAAACGTATTGGTTTCCGCCATTACGGAAAAAAATTATAGATCACTTAGAAAATTGTCTCACCTGTTTAATGGCAAACGACGCACCGAATCAGTTTGAGGGAGAGACGACCGTGTATCCCGCTGCAACTCGGGTGATGAATGTCCTTCACTCGGATCACTTTGGGCGCCTGAAAAAACAAAAGATAATTATAAACATATTTTAGTAGTGGTGTACACGATTTACGTGGTTTGCATGCCGAACGACCTCGACACGAGAGGTTATAGAGAACCTAAACACAATTTATACATTCAGGAAACCAACGAAAATTGTAATCGATCGCGGAACTTGTTTCACTTCGGCGGAATTCAACGAATACGTAGCGAAACATAAAATCGAGCATAGGAAGGACGCGGTGGCATTCCCGTGGGCGAACGGTACGGTCGAAAGAGTCAACCGCTTTATTAAAAATGAACTAGCAAATTATGAATAATAAATACTCAGCCAACACAGAAAGTTCTACATTCTAAAAACGTCTTAGAAACGTAGAACGTCTGGACGTTCTTAAGACCCTGGAACGTCTGTACTGGCTGGGGATATTAAAATTTTATATAATTTATTTCTGTACATTGAATTATTCATTAAGATTTAAATCTCGATTTAAATACTACTATATGTATATCTTATTTAATGTCTTATATTGAAGTCTATGGGCTGTTTTTACCAACGTAGACTAACTTTAATCTTGTTTTAATTTACTTGTTATCTCATTCTAGTTTCAAAAATTAGAAGGAGATAAAGAGTAAGTTAATCCGAGATTAAAGTTAATCTACGTTGGTAGAAATGGGCTTATGTAATTGTCGTATAAATTATAAATTTGAAGTTAAATATGTATAATCTTTATAGAGAAATGGACGAAGTGAGTGAAAAAGACAAAGAATTAGAGAAAAAGAATGTTTCTTCCGAGATTTCTCTTCTAGTTTCCTGAGTTACCAATGATAAACGACAACATAATTTCTGGAATATACTAGAAAGGGATAGCGGAGCATACATATCCCCATCTATTAAAAATATTATGCATTTAAATAACATGGACAATGCCCTTTCGTTTCGGAATATTACGGAAAATGTATTAAAAGAAATTGAAATCTTTGCTTAAACTGTGATGACATCTTTTATCGAATCCAATATGAGGGACTATTTCGAAATATTTCACAACATGCCTGAAATTTCGTTTTATAATTGGAGACAGACATCTAATCTTGGAACTGATTAAAATGGTTAAACAAGCACTGAAGGATTATTGGAAGTTGCCATCGACCGAGCCATCGACAGACTGCGAAGAATTTGGAGAACCGTCTTGTAAAAAACAAACACTTTCTAAACCTAAAGAGCACATTTTAAAATCCGAGAAAAAATCTAAACTACATGAAAAGAAGAATCCTAATATCAGGAAAGAAGTTAACAAATTAACAAAGCTTGTTAAATCTTTAAGTTAAGACGAAAATCTAAATAACAAATTGCGTAACTTGTTGAAAGGATATATATACTAGATGCGTATGCGCATCTCCTCCATGCTGTCTTTAGCCAATAGACTATCAGGGCGTGGTTTGCCTAACTGGCACCTAAAAGTGTATATTAGTTACACTTTTAATGTTTGTCGTTATGGTCTTTTGATTATTTGGCTAGTTTTGCTAAACTGCACTTTAAAGTGCCATCTCATCAGTTTGGGTGCTATTTATAAATAACTTAAAATATTTATCCAAAATTGTATAAAACAAAAGTTTTAGATGTGTAAATAACTAAAAGACTAGTTTAGTGACTTGACAAGCTAGAATATACTTAATTCTAAAATAATAATAATATAAAAATAAGACTGTATTAATACTTAAACGTACTATGGTATTATATAATATTAATAGATAAATGTGGACTTTACGGTAATGCTTCGCTTTGGTCCTCCCTCTCAGGTTTTTGTGTTTTGAGAAGTCTTATGCTGGTAATTTTCTTCCCCTTTTCATCCAGTCTTTCTTGCCTCATTGACGCAAAGTATTTTTTACCCGCGACTGAAGGTTTGGCTTGGGGAGTTGTAAGGTGCTATTTATTGCCGCTGGTAGACGATCTCAATAGCCCCTCGAAGAGGCTTTGACCAGGCCTTGGTTCTGGACTAAGCGCCTTGTTGTTTGTTGGTGAAGGTAGTATTTCGATTTCTGATTCGTTATCAATTGAGGGTTCTTTTATATGCCTCTTTCTTTTACTTGACGAATCATTTCTTCTTTTATAAATCCACGACTTTGCTCGATTTAGTATCGGTATTTTTCTTTTTTTGGTTTCCTTTGTTAATTTTTTTGTTTTTGTTTTATTTTTTTTTATTTGCTCTTGGGGTAGCACTTTTTTCATGTCGTTTGACATTTTTTTTTTCATTTAGGGACCCTTGTGTGTTTGCCTCTGTTACCTCCTCTTCGCTTAGAACGGGTGGATTGTCTGGTATGTCACTGACCGAAGAATCGATCAGCGAAAATTTTCGGCTTTGGATATTTTTAACTCACGTACCTTTCTCTGATGCTTTCTTCACAGTCGCCAGCTCCTTTTATCACCCAAGAAGCAAGGAAAGATGTTCTGGATTTCCTCTCTGCCCGTGTAGCGTCGAAGATCGTCGCCGTGTTAAGATAAGTATTATTTTTAAGGTTATGTTATCTCACTTGTACGAACGGATCTTTATATGCTTTGTTAATTTTATTTAATTTATCTTTTATTTATTTTTCTGTTTTAGGTGTTGCCGCTATCCACGTTGGATCGCCGTCCCCCAAGAACGTCGCCAGGTAAGTAGAGTTTTAAGGTTATGTTGTACCCGCTATCCCGGATTTTATAGGATGTATTTATTTTCAGGATTCGTTGCAAGGATCGGGATCTCACGCACGGAAAGGTAAATCAAAAGTCTAAACGTTG
Organism: Monomorium pharaonis; assembly: GCF_013373865.1. Lineage (NCBI taxonomy): Eukaryota > Metazoa > Arthropoda > Insecta > Hymenoptera > Formicidae > Monomorium > Monomorium pharaonis. Next base: position 15,786,177 of record NC_050475.1, on the reverse strand, counting down.
ATAATTTAACAAATAACAATATAACTGTTTATTCACACTTTGGTATGGTTATCACAATTACACCCGTACGCGTCGCTCAGTTCACATTCATGTACGTGTTTCGTTTTGTACGAGAAAGTAATCTGTTCACATGTCCCGTACGCGACGCTTGTTCACAATCGGATTGTTTATTAATTAAAAGTCACTCGGACCTACTCGCATTCGGCCCTGAATAATTATTTAACGCGGAATTGTTGTAACTCGCGATTCCGCGGAACTCTTGCGCGTATTGCGCACGCCTACTCGCATTCGGCGCGAAGTATCTCTTAAAAGAGCGTGAAGTTTTTATTCTATGAGATTCGAGGTGCGAAAGCTCCTCAAAGCTCCCGCGTACGCTTTATATATGTCGGTATCGCCTACCTTCCATCAGTTAGTCCGCCAATCGACGATGGCGTCGGTTCCTTCTCGCGTGAAGTCCTCGCTTCTCCCACTCCTCGTGGCGCAGCCATTCCGGGTGATGCGTCGGTTTCTCGCGTGGCGGCAGGCATCAAGCCTCCCCACTCCTGGTTTGTTGACCAATGGTGGGAAAGTGTCGATTTGAGTCGAGAGTTGCAACATAGTGCACTCCATCGACTTAGTGGATGTTCTATGCTGTTTTCGAATATTGCACTTAAAAGTGCAGAATGTGCCCCGAGAGTGCCACTCATACAATTTTTTAGATTTATACTTAAACTAGCTTATTTCTATTTAGAGATTAAATTATTGTTATATACATACAAAAAAAGTAAGATAATAGGAAACGTAGCATATAATCGACAGATAATTATTATATTTAAAAACAAAAAATAGTCAGTGTGCTGTTTTTCTAGCTCTCGCATCGCTTAGCGTTAATTAATGCAATATCTCACTCTTCGGGTGATTTAATAAACTTAGATTTATGCGCGTAAGTTCGAAATAAATCAAAATGTTTTTGCTGTGTATTTTTAACAAGAAAAAGAAAAAATTAACTTTAGCGAAGTTAAAAGGAAAAATTTGTAATGTACGCGTTGTATAAGCTTTGCTAATAATACAGAAGGAATAAATATCTTATATCTAATTAAAAAAATGTAATTTTTAGGTTAATATGTATGACAGGTACGTGCGTGCAGGACGCGACACTTGTTCCCACCTTTCTATTTCTGTAGCGTCTCGTCTGCAGGTCGACTGTGGGTCCTCTGTAGAGTCACGATTAGGATACTTTTTCCGTTGACCCTTTTTCTTTCCGTCTTGGTGGCTGTATAAGATATCACTTCTTTTGCGCCGGATTTCCCAGCTGAGGTAGATGGCTTTGTACGTTGGTCACCCCTTGTGGCCGGTCGCATTTCCCCTTCCAAGGGGCTTTGCCCAGACTTTCTGTGTGAGCTAAGCGCCTTTCGTTTTGTCGGCGTGGGTGGTATGTCGCTCTCGGTATCGCTGTCACTCGATGATTTTTTAGGTTTCGCTAATTTCTTTGATTTCTGGCTCGCTGGTTTGTGAAATATCGACGTTTTGGTTCTTTTAGTCATGGATTCCTTCTTTGATGTTGTTTGTTTATATTGCTCGTTGTTGTTACCTTGAGCATTATTATTGGTGACTCTATTTTCTTTCTCGCTCTTTTTCTCAGATTGGTTAGATTTGGGCTTTGGTTCTTGGATTGGTTCTGGTGTGACTCGTGTGTCAGTTTCGAGGTTAAAATCGACGTTTTGAGTTTTGTTATTTGTATTTAGTGCTGCTTCAGTAACTATTGCTTGTTTGAGGTTATGTTTCTGCTGTTGCGGTGTTTGTTCGTCTAGATTATAATATTTCACTCGGATAACACCATCTATCACGCTCGTTATGACTTCTAGATGGGGTATCGGATTTTGTGATGGATTGTTCATTTCTACCTCTATCATTAGTTTTATTTTGCCGATCGTATTACCTTGTCGATCTTTGATGTCAGTGGTATCGAAGAAACAGTTTTTTTTAGCTATATATTTGTAATGCTGGTTTATCAGGTTTACCAGAGCACTATTTCGTTCGTTGTCTTTTCTTAATAATTCCTGGACTTTTTCCGTGTCGAAACTTTCATTTGTCTGTGTATCTTCTTTAACCAAGCTCTTTAGGAAGGTCATCCTTTTTTGCTTTCTGGATGCGAGTTCTTGATTTAAGATGCTTGTCATCGCATGATTTATTAGTTTCTCATCCTCGCTGTCGAAGTTTAATTCGCGTAGATTCTCCATTTTCTTTAGCAGTTTTTTAATAGCTCTTTTGTTGTTTTTCTCTGTGACTGCCAGTCGTCTGTTTTTCTGCTTTTCTTGACCTGTTTGTCGCATGATACTTGTCGGCACTGGTCTTCGAGTAACTAGATTGTCGACTTTTATACTGGCGTGTGGCTCGATTTCCAACGATGTCTCTGATTGGTCGCTGTATTGTGTCGACGCGTCCTCTGTCATTGGTTGGTCGTGCGACTCTATGCACACATAGCCACAGCTCTACGTTACTAGATACATTTTTAGTGGATACGTCATTGGTATTATGTGTTTGCGCGAATTATCTCGTTTATCCTTTGTATTATTCTTAAGCCAACGATGCCAGTTTAAAAGCTTTCGCCAGCAAGCCTGCCTGCACCGCCTGTACGCAGCGTCCGTGGAGGGGACCCCCACTCTTCGGATAACGTCAAGCGGCGGAAACATCTGCCGTCTCCTTTGCTCCTAGCTCCGTCTCTTTCTCACTCGAACTGTCTTCTCAATGTAGTTCGAAGAATGGGGGTCCCCTCCACGGGCGCTGCGTGCAGACGGTGCAGGCAGGCTTGCTGGTAAAAGCTTCTAAACTGGCATTGTTGTTCTTAACGTACCATTTATATGCAGTTCGAGATCGCAAACTATTATCTCGCATGCGGAAGAGTTTTTGCTAATTATAATTAAGTTATTTTTGTTTGCTCGATTTATTTCTTCGGCCAATGTATCTGTTTTGTTTGATTGTTCGCGCGTTTTATTTTTAATGTTTTAATGTTATTTGTAGATACTGCGTTGTTTTCGTTCGAACTAGATTCTATTTGTATGATTTCCCTATTTGTATCGCTACTACTATTAAGTTTGTTATTTGACAGTGAATATTGAGTTGATCGCATAGCTAAGCACTTTCGAGTGGTACTCGCGTCATTATATTGCACTTTTCGGTGTAATTTGTCCTTTTCCCGTTTCTACTCTTGCCTACGCGGAAGAGATTTGTAATTTGACTTATTCTATACTGTCCGTCGGTGGAGGTCGTTGCCATGAGTGTTTGATTTGGCATGCCGTCGTTGTAGTCGCTAGTGAAGTCGGATTTGTCTGTTTCTTCCCCGGTTATGTCGAGTTTAGTACGAATCTGGTTCGTGCGTGTTGGTTGATCTTTGGGGTGATTATTGGGCTTCTTTGTGCTTTCGTGACCGCGCTCCGCTATGGATAGCTGCTAGCTATCTGAAACATAGCTAATTTGGATTTAGTTTTCCCCAACGTTCTAACTTTGTTTTCTCGTTCGTCGGGTTTCGGATTAAGGCTGCTAGTTCTTTTCTCGTATTTCTTGCGATTAATAGTACTCCCACTATACAAAAAAACGTATTTAATATGTTTCATAGATGTTCTTCTGAAACATGAAATGTTTCAGAGACTTATACTGAAACGTTTTAAAAATGTAACATAAACAGTTAATGTCCGTATTCAGATACTTACATGTGAAACGTTATAGAAATATTTCTTGATATTATATCATAAACATTTTTTAAAAACAGTATTTAAATGTTATTGTGGTATATTAAAAAACTCTATAATAATATTTATAGCGATATTATAAATATCTTATATGAGATTCATTTTGGTAGTTCCGATTAGATTGATTTTTTCCTTTATTTTATAAAATTTATGTTTTCACAGATTTAATAAAATAATGCATTCACGCGCGCGCGTGTTTTCTTTTCTCAAGAAAAACTTTTTGCCACAAATATTACTTTTCTCTTTGCAATTTTTTACTTTTATATATATATGTGTATGTCTTCAAAATGCAATAAAAAATACGATATAGGCCCCGAGAGCTCATTACAATAGCATAGATTGATCCGTTTTGTGTCATTGTGAGTGGTCTGCTTATGTAGCCTTTGGAGTGTAAATTGCATTACGAGAAAGGTGCCGTGTGCGTCGTCCCCTAGTGATGGTCCGCGAACTACAGCGCGGCTACTGAGACCATATAAGATTGAATTGTGATTTGTTGCACATATTTATTTGAAAAATGTTTTATACACATATACGCGCGTGCGCAATTGGGTAGCCATATTATTATCTTTTCTTTCTCTATATATATAAATATATCCCACACAGCACAGGATATCGCAATATCCACCAGATATCCGAGGGATATCGCAATAACCGTAGGACATCCATGGGATTGCAATATGTCCAATAGGATATCTCGATAACCTGGGGATATCCTCAGGATAAAGTGTGTTGTGTGGGATATATATATAATTTTCAATTAAAAAATTAATTTTTATTCTATCTATAAAAATGTGAAAAATACATTTCTTAAACTATAGTTTTAAAAACGTTTCCGTTGAGACGTTTCTTATTGGTGCTTGATGGTTAAAAAACATTGGATACGTTTAGAAAACGTTTATAAAACGAACATGTGCTACCTGGGATGCGCATGTGGCACGTATTTTAAATATTTTGAAATTATGTTTTAGTAATATCTACAAAATAAAAGTAAAATAAATGTATCAAAATTAACATATTGTATATCGCAACTGTAAAACGTTTAGAATATGTACTAATTGTAACATTATTTTTGAAACGTTTACGATATAAGCAATTATAAAATGTTTCTATAAAAATGTTAATGAATTATCTCATAAACATACAAGTAGAATGTATCTTTTGATACCTGTATGAGACAATTTGAAATATTTCATGTATGTTTCATGTTTAGTGGGCTGTTTGTTCTTCATCTAATATCATTACCCCCACTTTTAATTCTCTTGAGAAGATTTCTGTTCGGATCGTTATTGCTTCGATGGTCGTTCATTTTTCTCTCTTGATATACTGGAATGTTGTTTGATTACATTATCCTTGGTAGTTTTCTGCCGTTTGCTTCGATGAGTTCTACAGCTTTGCTGGTAATAATATTGGACTTGGTGTCCATTATTATTTTCATTTCTTGGTTCTCTACTTTGGCAGTTACCCAATTGATTTGTATCTGCCCTGTGAATAGTCTTTTTATTTGAGATATGTGTCTCATCCTCTTTTCCCTTTAATTGTCTCTTTCTTTTACTGGGGCGCTGAGACGGAGTCTTTTCTTCGACAGTTGTAATTTCATCATTTGAAATGTCAGATAAGAGTCTCCTGTAGGCTCTTGTCTTAAATTGTTAATATATTTATCTATTTGGTTTTTTGCGATTTGTTTTTTATTTTCAGGTACATGTAACATATTTATGCACCTTGTTTCTTGTTTCCTTTTTCTAATTCTTTTTTCTTTTGTTTCAGGTTCACGGATTTGCGTTGGAGTCGTGTTGACCTTGTTGATCGCGTTCACCTGTACTGGATCCATCATCTTCGCTTCCCTGTGGGGCTTTAGTTGGCGTGCATTGTATACGCCTATCGCATCGTTATCGTCGACAATTAGATAAGCATTGGTTCTTATTATTTGGCATATTTTATAAGGTCCGTCGTACACCAAATGGATTTTCTTGGTGAGTCTTCTGCTGGCGTCGCTTCTTCTATGAAGCTTTATCCACACTATGTCACCAATTTCGAATTTAGCCTCTTCAGATTTATCTACTTGTATCTTTTTCTGGGTAGCTGGTTTGCTAAGAATCTCTGCCGCTCGTTCGATCGTCGCCTGCGCCTCTTTCTTCCGCAGTTTCTTCATCTTCCTCCTTCTCTTCATGCGGTTTCAGACGTTCGTTGATTCGCAACTGATAGTCTTGATTCCTGTGTAAGTCCGTTGGCTTGCACCCGGTACTTGAATAAGTGATACTGTTAATGGTATCTTCTGCTCTCTTCGTTATTTTATCCCATTGAATTTGCCTGTCGTACGCGTATACTCTTATGATGCGTCCAAACTCTCGCATCACGCGTTCGACGGGATTTGATTGCAGGTTATAGAGACTTGTCTTTCTGGCAGTGAGTCCCATCTCTATCGTGAATTCTGGGAGCGTCCCAGATGCGCACAGTAACAAACGGACACCACCGATTTTTAAGGTAGTTTCGTATTATATTGATAAGTATGTGATTTAAATTTAAACTTAATACTAATATTGTATTTTTTGTTTTTCAAGTTTTCTGGGATTTTGTGTTAATTTTTGTGTTGTCAATGAAGGTAAGTAAAAAAAATAATTTGTTAAAATTAAACTTCCGCTTAAATATTAAAGTAATAATTGTAGTAATGAACATTAAGATAATAAAGATAAAGATTTAAAAAATTATTATTTTTGTTTAATGTAACTGAAGTTAATTGTTATATGTTTGTTTTAGTTCTAACGCATTAGGTAATTAGGAGTAATTATATGAAAAATGTAAATGAGTTTTGTAGGTGTGTCTTACGTCTAAAATAATTACTGTAGGATAAATTATTATAATATTAGTTATATCTATATAAAGTAATACCTATTTTCTTATTTCTAACTTATGCTACGTGTTGTTTCGAGTATACTTATATTATTTACATTTGTTTGTGTTATACGCAGATTTTTATGTCTCAATGCTTTGGAGTTGGTCTTTATCTCGGAGTTGATTTTGACGTGGATGGTTGTAGGTCCTCCACTTCTATTCGTTGTTCCGTTTCTTTTTGCTGCTCATTAATTACTTGCACTTAGCCTGTCTCCTTTCTTTGCATCGGAAATGTTTTTGTTTTGGTTTGGTCGCTTTCGATTCTGGTCATTCGTATTTTAAGTAAGGATCTTTCCTCTTTTGTGATCGATGTTTGTCCTTTTTCTCTTTGGTCATTCTGGTCTTTTTCGACGCTGGTTTGATTATTCAGTCGTCCACAATTTTCGCTTTTGCGGTAAATCTGCCGCCTTTGCCCCTAATGTATGTCTCGGGGTCGCGATCGATCGTCCATCGATTTTTTCTCCTCGCCTTTGCGCCTCTCTCGCCTGCTCTCGTTTTGAAGTGTCGCGGTGAGGTTTTTCGTCTCGCGTTGTATCGATATTAATTTCATCTCGCGTGTCCTTTGTTTCATGGTGTTCTCGCGGTTCTTCGTCTCGCGTCTCAGGCGTTTCTTCTTGTTTTGATGTCAGAGATTCCGACTCGAAAGTTGGGGTATCGCTCCTCGCCATTTCCTCTTCTATTTGCTCCTCATCTTCATTGTTGTCGACGGTATTGTCGTCGTCTTCCTTTTTTTGTCCTCGAGTATCTGCGTTACGCGCATCATTCCATCTTTGCATGTAATCGATATTTCAAAGTTTGTATATTGAATTTTCTTTATATCCGGATTCGGGATAACCTAAATTGTGGCAATTAATTTATAGCCAACAATTCGTCGTTTTTTATTTTTAGTAACCTCTGAGTCGCGTAAAAATCTAGATTTACTATATTTTGCCGTTGTTGAGCCATAATTTGCTCGTACGCCCTCTTTGCTTCTTGATTTGCTCGTCTCATTTCTTCCAAAATAGCTGGATTCGGTGTATTCTTCACCAATCTCAGATATTGGGCCTGTTCTTTTTCGCTGCACTGCTGCACTAGTGCAATAAGTTAGAGTGAGAAAAAATATATTTATCTTACTCTAACCTGTTGCACCAGTGCAGCAGTGCAGCGAAAAAGAACAAGTCCATTGTCTCATTTCTGGTTCATCTAAATTGCATCTTTGTGATTTCGCGTTGCGCGCTCGTCACATCGATGAACTCTTGTCGGAGTTGTCGCTTCTCCTCTATCAATATTGATTTTCGCCTCACTTTTGGAGGCGAAATCAGGCTTAGTTTGGTCTCCTGATTCTAGTCTTCATAGTCGTCACATGTGCGTCTCGTTCGTCCAGTCTTCGTTTGGTTCGTCACTGTTTTTATTGAATTCATTTTTGCCGCTTTCTACGTTCTCGGTTGGACTTACTATATTTCTGTCTTTGTTAATGTTATCGTTCGTATCGTCACTTTCCAGCACGTCTTGCGATTCGTACTGCAGCGCCTCGTCGTATCTGACTAGCACTCGCCAAACTTCTCGTCGCTCCTGCCGTACTTTTGCCTCTTCTGGTTCGCGTTAACTCCAGTGAGTCTAGCGTTTTAATTAATTCACTCATGGTTGTGATCAGAGATGACCTCAACTCTCTCGTGATTTTGTTAGCATAATGACTTCTCACTAGATTTGTAATATCTTCATCATTCATCGGTAGCTCCAGTAATCTTTCTTGTTGAGCTACTGTCATAGTGTACTCCGCCATAAATATTCCATTTTGTCTACTGTATTTCCCAAAGTATAAATTTTCTCTCGTTAGCGTTTAAGTTTCTCTGCTCCAAAAATACGCTATAAATTTTTTTTTTACCTTATCTATTCTCTGTGGGTCTACTAAAATATTAGTTACTAAATTAAACCAGTCTCTCGCCATTTTTTTAAGTGTTCTGACAAAGTAATGCAACTCTTTGGACTTTTCGACGCGTTCGTATTGCGCTATGTTCTCAAATTTTCGTAGGAATACGATGGGATTCTTCTTGTCGTTTCTACCCTTGAAACTGAGTTCATCGAATGGATTTTTTAACCATCCTCCTCTAGGAAATCTAATTCTTCTTAAGAAATCATCTCTTGCGGTAGTTTCCGTATTCGCGCCTTCTCTATCTGTATCGTGCTCTTGGTCAACCGTAATACCATGAGTTTGGCTATTATCGATGCGCCCGAATTCTCGTGAATCTCCCGTTTTTCCACAACCTTTCTCATATCTGTCACTTTGCTTCGTGTCTCGCGTTCGCGTGACTTGTGTCTCGTCGCTTGGATTCCCTTTCGGTTTTGTTGCGTTTCGATGACTCGTTCGCCTGCTCCTCCAGTTTCTGCAATCTTTTGCTTATTCGATCCAACATTTGCATAAATTTGACGTTTCGTGTTCTTGGTGATCTATGTTTCGACGTTCTCACCTCCATACTTTGAGTTACGTTGTAGCTGGACGATGCTCGCGGGGTCGTCGGATCCCCGGAGATGCCAGTTTTCTAAGGTGATTCTTAAGATCGGACTTACCGTTGCGGTCCGTCTCAGTGGTCGCCGCTGCCGATCGGTGTCGGTCCTCCTCGGTCGCCAGGCCAGTTTAACCTTCTCTACCGCCAAGATCGCTGGTAACTGCGTGCTCGAAACGTCCGTCCTCTCGACGCTGCGGTTCGTCTCCGGACGCTCGGTGGGAAGGGTATGCGGTGGAATCAACGGACAACGTATCTTACTCGTGTAACCCCGCTTCACGGGCTTTATTCACAAAACAATTTACACCACGGACTCTCAGTGCTCTTGTTCGCGCTCTCTGCGCTTCCGCACGTGGACACACGCACGCACACACTCGCATACTCCTTTCCTCACTCTCGCGCGCATGTTTCTTCGCTTTGTTTCTGGTTCGCACCGTTCATCACACGAAACGTTTCGATACAAACTGGGGACCAGCTCGAGGTGACCCCGGGCCCTCGCGTCCGCGCTCTGCTATTTTGCGTTGACGCGTCTCGCTGATCGCGGTTTTGCTCCTTGGGACTCGATTGCCGTCGCCAATTGATTTCGCGGCTCGATCGCGCGTTTGTATCTCGCCGTTCGGTAACACCAAAGTCCCGCCGGTTGAAGTGCCTCGGTTGCCATATACGATCACGTCCGCTCGCTCTGATCATCCGAGAACAACTCGACCGTTATGGCCGTTGTCTCGCCGGTTCGCGTCGGTGTCCCCTCTTTGCGTTTATTTCTTCCACGCACGCGTAGCCACGCCTCGGTTGCCCTGGAGAGAATACTCACCGTATCTCGTGTTGTTATACTGTATCTTCGGGTCGCTTGCCGTAGTTTCGGGTCGCTGACCGTAAGTTCGGGCTCTTAACCGTATTTTCCGGGTTGCTGACCATAATCGCGCGTTTCTAACCGTAGTTTCGGGTTTTTGTATGTTCGGATTGTTTACCGTAGTTTCGTTTTCCTAACGGTAATTTCGGCTTCTTGGCCGTATCCCGCCTCGTTTTTTCGGTTTTGTCTGGCGTTCATTTATATTCGGTCATCGGCGGGTCGATCGCGTCACCTTGCGACCGTATGGTTGGTGGTCACAATGTTTGCGGTTTTCTTCACTGTCACTCAATGATATTTTCAAGCTGTAATACTACAATATTTCTCCAAACTCTTCCTCTTGTAAACTCTTGTTTGCCTCGTGTTTGCGCTTTGCGACGTCTCCTCGCGTTTTTCCGCTACGCGTTTTCTTAAGTGGTATGTTGTTCTCGCGTGTTTCCGTGTTTTTACTGGTATCGCTCATTTTGCTAAATTTCGTTTTACGTTGCCTTTAATCGCGTTTTTATCTCGCATTTCGATTTATCAACCGTATTTATCTCGCTTTTCGGTTTATCAGTCGTATTTACCTCGCGTTTCGGTTTGTCAACCGTATTTATTTTTCTTTTCGGCCCTTTTATTAACCGTATTTATTTTGCGGTACATTTGCATGCTCTTTAGCTGTAGACGTATGCTCTGCAGGCACAATTATGCAAAAAGTACGCGAAATTCAAATGTGTATGTATTTAATAAGAATCTCGAACATCTCGTTTTGCGTGGAAAGTCGCAAACCTATGTGGTGCAGAGAATGCTTCGCACGCACACACACACACGCGCGCGCGCACACACACACACACACACGGGGGTGCAAGGGAGGCCTTCGGCCTCCCCTCTCGCACCTATCCCGTCCAAGTCGTTAACCTATGTGGACTTTACTTTGCTTGCAATGTACATGGGCAATCCATGTATGTACATTGCAAGCAAAGTCCACATAGGTTAACGACTTGGACGGGGTGGGTGCGGAAAGGGGGCCGAAGGCCTCCCTTGCACCCCTTCCGTGTGTGTGTGTGTGTGTGTGTGTGTGTGTGTGTGTGTGTGTGTGTGTGTGTGTGTGTGTGTGTGTGTGTGTGCATGCAAAGCATTCTCTGCACCACATAGGTTTGCAACTTTCAACGCGAAACGAGATGCTCGAGATTCTTATTAAATACATACACATTTGAATTTCGCGTACTTTTTGCATAATTGTGCTTACAGAGCATGCGTCTACAGCTAAAGAGCATGCAAATGTGACCGCTGCGCATGCCGTTACATATTGTCGATAAATTTCGGCTAACTTTCACGAATTAAATAAAATGTATTTGGATCACTCACAAACCTTTTTAATCAAACTTCATAACTCTACGTACAAACTTCAAACGATTCCATATAATAACTTTGTTCAATTAATATATTCCGGCTAAGTGTCAAATGGAAAAATAATTAATTACAAATAAACGAATGACTCACAAACCTTTTTAATTGCACTTCAAACTTCTTCATACGAAATACAAACGATTACATATAGCAATTATTAAAAGAAAAACGTTCACTTCCGGTCAAGTGTACGCAAATCAGTTTCAGTACTTATTGACTAATGTGCAATTATTGGGTGACTTCTTTTTGGACACCGCTCGTTTGGACACGCACGCTTGGACACGGCACGATTGGACACCGCACGATTGAACACCGCACGATTGAACACCGCATTATTGAACACCGCACAGTCTTCTAGTGAAAAATATTAATATATTATATGACAGAGAATTATTTGTCAGATTTGGTATGCCAAATCCGGTATACCTTATCACGACCTAATTTGGCCTAAATGGTTGCCAGATTCGGTAAGATAAATCCGGTATACCTTATCAAAACCTAATTTGGCCAAATAGTAATCGGATTTGGTATGCCGAATTCGGTGTACCTTACCAAAATCTAATTTGACCCAAATAATTATAGAATTTGCTATGCCAAATCTGATATCCTATCAATATCTGACTTGGGCTTGATTCGCAAACTAAATCGTAGACGTATCGTGAACGTAGAGGCGTTCGCGAACCTTTAAATTAAAGGCTTTAAGGTTTTCTTTTTCTATTCTTTTTATAAATATAAAATAAATGGTAAGCGATTAAGATGATCTTCTGGATCATACCATGGACTGACATTTTTCGCCTAACATGTATCTCGTAACCAATCAGTAAATTCTGTTTTGCGTAACAAAAGATGCGGAACGTCTTTGATTGCTTATGTTGTAGCCGGACGCGCCATATATTATGTCGTGAACCCGGTAAAGCTAGAGAATACTCGCACAACTTGAGTTTCATGAACTTACCGTCGTCGTTATCGTCGTTGTTTCCTTCTTTATAGCTGCCAAGTCGGTTTCTTTTTTACTGTCGCCAAGGTTATTAGATGGACCTTGCAGAGATGTTAAATCGTCTCAGCGTTGGGTTTCTTATATCGTAGCGACCAACGTGGTCTTTCAGGTACAAGGACGCGCTCGGTAGGGGCTGTCTCGGATGCTGGTGATACAGGATTCGCCCAATCACAACACTTTCAGTTGTATTAAAAACATAGTTTCTTTATTTGCTTTTACGTGTTTGCCTACACTTGGCCGCTGGCTTTGCGCTTGGTATCGCTACACACGCGCGCGTGCACGCACACACACACACACACACACATTCGCACATACGCACGTTCACGCGCGTACATCCGCTGTGACGTCTCCTTACTCGTCCCAATGAGGCTTATGTCCGTGAGCCTCGCAACATTTGTTCTTGCCGGCGATCGTTTCGATACAAGCCCGTGATCGGGCAGTCGCGTTCACGTCTCGTACCACGTTCGCGTCGTTCGTCGCGATCATTGTTTTGCGCCCATCGCGTATCTCGCGTTACTGTCATCGACACCCGATTGTAACACGACTCGTTTACGTAATTGTCCAATGTTGGATACCTAACTAGGTTGAGCGCCTTCCAATTTTAATCTATCTTGCTGATCGTCCGGTAGCGACTAACTCGGTTGAATGCCTTCCAATTGTATTGCGACTATTCAGTTCTTCTTCTTCTTCTTCTTCCCCTATGGCTTTCTGTCCCTCAGGGGACACAGTACCACGATTTTCGACCGGATAGACACAAATCCCAGGGGTTGACTGTGTCTTAAGTGATTTTCTTTGGTCTTCCGATACTTGGATTATGTTGTTTAGGGGACGCCACCCTCTTCCCGCCTAAAAGGTAATCCCTTGGCAACCACTCAGCAAAGCTTATAATTTACTTTATGTCTAATTTTATAGCTTAAGATCTATCTCTAATATATACTTAATTACAGCCTTGGCTATTCTCTCGTTAATCATTGATATAAGACTTTCTATTGTAAAAGGAGCATAACATTTAAGATTAAATAATTTATTATGTAAACTATTTCTGGCTTCGTTATAGAGGGGACAAGCCCATAAAATATGATTTAAGTTTTGCATTAATTCTCCACAAATACATTCCGGTGAGTCTACTAGACCAAATTTGAACTTTACAGAGTTAGTAAACGGATAACCTGTTATTATTCTTATTAATAGGCATAGTTCTTTTCTATCTAGTTTATATTTTGCTACTTTGGCAATATTTACTTCTGAGAAATTATTCATATAATATTTTCCTGTTCCTATGTTTATGCTTTCCTTGTAGTCTTCTTCCATCTGGTTGTATTTGGATCTCCATGATGTTAAAGCTTCTGAGAAGGCAATTTTGTTATCTATAGGTTCCCCTATCAGAGCTCCGTCTTTTGCTGCGCTGTCTGCAGTCTCGTTTCCACTGATATTTTTGTGTGCTGGGCACCATGTAAACCGAATTTTACGTCCTACTCCCTCAGCCTCGTTTATTCTTTGTCTAATGTCTTCTACCCATGGATTTAGTTTTTTAATAGTATTTTTATTTACATCCGCTGGAGAGTTTATTATATCCAAGTTACTTTTGGAGTCAGTACATATGTTTATATACCTCCAATTATTCCTTTGTGCCAACTCCATTGCTTTCAACAAAGCCACCGATTCCGCTGTAAAAGAGCTTGTTAGGTCATTTAATTTATATTTAAAGATTAAGTTCTGATGGGGGACGTACACCGAACATCCCACCATGGTGATCCCGGTCTCAATCTCAGTGCGTGATCCGTCAGTATAAATTGTGATTTCATTAACGTTTACTTTATTGAAATCTATCAGATTATTGAAAGCGTTATCCGGATTGTCACACAATAGAGCCATTGCTCCTGTCCTTATGTCTATATCTAGATCCTCCAAACTCTGGTTGACTGGATAATGGAAAGCTGGATGGACTTCCCATTTGAAAAGGTGTTTTTCAATTACTTTTATATGGTCCCATCTGTCTACCACAAAAGGAATATTTCTTTTAGCAATCTTTCTTGATCTAGATAAAATATAAAAGTTCTTTATTTTATTAATGACCGTGTTATTTCGTAATTGTATTTGTTTAAATATATATTTATCTGTTTTAATGGATATCTTTCCAAGCAAACTTCTTTGTTTTACGAAATTCCAGCATACTCTGTTAGGTGTTGTCTTTGGTATTCCTAAGGCTATTTTATATGCTTGACAAATAATCTTTTCAATGATTTTTACATGCGTCCCAGCTGCGTTTATGTACCATGAGCTACCCCATTCTATTTGAGCTCCGACTGTTGCGTTGATGAAGCTTATGCATTGTTTCGGTTTAATTCCCCATGACGGGCCTGCTATCCATTTCAGAATATTCATATATCGTGTTGCTTTGACCTTAATTGCGTTGATATGGTTGCTCCATCTCAGGCTTTCATCCAATACCATTCCCAGATATTTCACTTCTTTTTGTAATTTTAGTCCACTTGGTTCCAATAACTGACCGTCTGAGTTTGGGGATATTTTTTTCCTGTTAAATAACATACACTGAGTCTTCGGAACTGAGATGTCCAGTCCGATTGATCTCAGCCAAGTATGGACTTTGTCAAAGGCCATAGACAAGGAACTTTTAATTCTTTCAGTGTCCGAGTCCGAACACATCACCGCTATGTCATCAGCAAATTGTATAGTTTGGCAGTTATACGGTATATTCCATAGTATATCTTTAACGTAAAGGTTGAAAAGAAGAGGGCTCAGGCTCGACCCTTGAGGTAAACCCTTATTCAAAATCCTATTTTCATACCATACCCCTGACTCATAGAAACTGGCATATCTTGGGCTAATCATGTTATTAAGGCTTGTTTTATAATTACTTGATATTGGAAGTTTGTTTATCGTATCAAAAAGAATCTGTGGATTAACGTTGTCATAAGCAGCTTTTATGTCTAACAAAAGCACTCCAGTCATTTGTCTTCTTGCAAAAGCTCTGTATATTTCCAGGTTTAATAAGGCGATGCAATCTTCACATGATTTCCCTTTTCTGAAACCGTATTGCGATCTTGGCAAAATTCTTTCCAGTTCAACAAGTCTTTCGATTCTTTTTAGAATTAACTTTTCAAACATTTTCAGTGTACAGGAAGCTAAAGATATAGGTCTAAAGTCCTTTTTGTTCGGTTTTGATATAAGAATTACGTCTACTTTTCTCCAGTCACTTGGGAAGGATCCGTCTTGAATGATCTTATTAAATATATTCAGTAGTTTTTCCATCGCTGAACTTGGTAATATTTTTATAAATTCATTGCTTATGCAATCCGGACCCGGTGAACTTTCCTTTTTTAGATTTTTAACTATAGACCTTAGTTCCTGTAAGCCGAAAGGAATTTCAAAAATTTCATTATAATTGGAGTGAATATTTTCAGGAAATGAATCGTTAACCCACATCGGTGCGAGTGCATTGATTGTTTTCTCAATGTGTGCTTTCTTGTATTCCGTTGGAGGAGATGAAGGATTGAGGTATGCGCATTTTTTGAAGGCATTTATTTTTGACCAAAATTTTTTTGTTCCCACAAACGGATTCAATTCGTTGATAAACTTTTTAAAATTTTGATTTTTCCTTTTCTTTATGATTTTCCTTGTTTCTTCTGAGATCTTTCTATACTCAAGTAGATTGGCTCTTGTATGATGTTTTATAAGTCTATCATACGCTACTTTTCTTTTTTGTTTTGCATCCATGCATTCTTGGTCCCACCATGGTTTGTTTATATTTTTGGTGTTTTTTTTGTATATTATTGTGTGGAATGTTCCTTTTTTGGTATTGAATATTTTAACTTCCCCATTTCCCTCTTTCATGCGCGCTCCTGCTAAAATAGCGTTATTGATGATCCGATCACTCCACTGCTTATAACAAGTTGCTCCTGGTTGTTGTAAATCAAATGAGGTAGTCATGGCATTTGTGGTTAATTCTTGAAATCTTTCTGTGTTCATATGTAGTAGGTCCAGTTTCCTTCTTGTTTTTCCATGTGTTAGTGAAGATTCTACTCTCTCACTTCTAATACCCTTATCTTCCATTATGAATGTAATAGGCAAATGGTCGCTTCCCATTGAGTCTTCACCTGTAGCCCAAGCAGTGATTGTGCGTAAATTTGCTGACGTAAGTGTGAGGTCAGGTACACTGTGATAATTTTCGTTTGCTGAAACTCTAGTTTGTGACCCGTCGTTTAAGAACATAAATGGAGAACCACTGATTGCCTCGTTTAAGTATCGTCCTTCCGCATTGGTGACCGATGATCCCCATGTTGTACACTGCGCATTGAAATCTCCACATATGCAAACCTCGTATTTATGTGATAATTCTGTGAATACGTCGAATAGTTTATTCCACTTCGTTTTTTTCATCTGATTGTTTGGTGGTCTATACAGTGATATAATAATTATTTCTGCTTTATTATTTTTTTGGTTTCTTCCTTCTTTACAAATTGATACTGCAGTGTATTCGAGACCCAGATAATCCGGTAAATTTAGGTCAACTATCTTCATATCTATTTTGTTTCTGATTAAAATTGCAGTGCCTCCTCCTATATGACCCTGTCTTCTGTCCTTCCTAATGCAATGGAAATTATTTACTTCCCATTTATTACATGGTTGGAGCCACGTTTCTTGTAGACAAATGATATCGTAGTTTATTATTACGTTAGACAATTCGTTTTTTTTCCCATTAACTCCTCTGCAGTTCCATTGAAGTATTCTGATGAATTATAATGCCTTGTTTGTATTTTGTAAACGTGGCTGTCTCCGAATGGATATTTATCTTCTTTCTTCAGGATCAATGATCGCAATCATATAGTATAATAATTCTTCCCATTTGTTTTCTTTCGAGTGATGAGAGTTTATGATTTTATTTATATCAAGCATTATTTCCTCCGTATTTAGCTTTTCCTTTAACGTTTGTTTTATACTTTGGTATTTATTTTTAGTCGAAGACTTTGCTGTCACTGTCTGCTCTAATTCCAACTGGCTATCTTCTTTGGAGCTTACTGACCGGATTCCTGGACTCTTATCTCTTCTTCTTAAGTTATATTTGTTTAAGTTATACGTATGTATATTTGATTCTGACGTTTCTTTTACGACATTGATTGGGGTTAAATCAGTCCCCTCTCGTTTTCGGTTACTTTGTAGATTGAGCTCTCGACTAGATTTTCTTCGCTCCACTCTTATGAACTGTTTGTTATTTTCATCCATGCTGGGTCTGTGAGATCTAATTCTATTTCCCATTCTAATGCTTAGTTCAGATTTATTAGATCTATTTTCTACTACTGAAGGAGCCTCCGTGTCTATTTGAAAATTCCATCCCATATATGCCGAAGACTTGAACAGGGCTGGTATCTGCGAGATATTGATAATCTCTTTTCTTTTTATTAATCTTTTGGCCACAAATTGAGAATTATTAGTATACGCCATTACGCAATTCACCATTTTGTGAAATATAAAAGAGGAACATTGTTGGTCTCTAGCATTATGATCATCTCCGCAATTTATACATTTTTGTATGGTGCTGTTACACGTTTCTGTTGCGTGGTTTTCACTGCAGTTGGCACATGTCAATTTACCTCTACACATGTTCGTAGAATGGCCCCATCTGCAGCAGTTGTTGCATTTTTTAACCTTACTAATATATGGTAGAACTTTATATCTAACCTTGTACAAGTTTACAAATTCCGGGAGTAGACTACTTTCAAATGTTATTTTTATTGCTGTTGAAGGCTTCAATATGTTATCGTATCTGTCTAGGTACATTAGTCTTTCTATTTTGTTTATTAGCACTTTGTTTAGGTGAGTATTTGGCCATTCCAAATCTTCCATTAATTCATCTTCCGTGATGTCTTGTTCTATGTTCCTTATTACTCCTGTTCTATAAATTTTATAATTAGGTATATAGGTTATCCAAGATTTTGGTATGAGTTCCTTGTTGTCTATAAATCTATTTGCTTCTTCTGGAGACTTAAATGTTACGCTGACCATGTTTTTACCTTTTCGCCTTATATTAATTATGTCGTTGTATGTACGGCTGTAATTAGCTTCATTCCTTTTCTGGTGTAGTATTTTCCCGATACTAATCGGGTGAAGATTACCTATATTTTGTTCCTCTTGCATTGTTTCAATATGGACAATGTAGGGTCCTAAGCTATTTCTGAAATATCGGTTGGATAGTTGGGATTTAATGAATTTCTTTCTTGCTGATTCGATGGGATTATTGTCTTCTATATTAATATCCAGTGGTACGGTGACTTCCTGTGCTATTTCTGTAGGAAACTGATCCTCCATTGCCAGATTTTTCGGAGAGATAGTGTAATTAGGTTTTTTGTCTCTATTAGCTTCTTTTTGTAACGGCGATTCATTTTTCCGTTTTTTATTTGTATCCTTTTGCACAGCGCCGGTATCTTGAGTTGCCATTATTCTTCTGTCTTTTATTCTCTTTTAATTTTGTTTATTTTTTTTATGTATATGAATAAATTAACTTTAATTAAATAATTAAAAATGAAAATGCATATATAAAATATAGGAGTTGTAAATAGTTTTGTCTTATATTATTGTATATTTGGTCTAGTATCACAGTTTTATTCCTAAAATTAGATTTTCAGTTTTATATGAGCTCTGAATTTACGTTTTCAGTATTGGGTAGATGTATATATCTGAGTGTTTTAATTTGTTTCTTTTTTAAAGTTGAATTTATGCCTATTCTGCTTAACTTTGTTTTGTATATACATATACCCTCTTTTTAGAGAAAAAAATATCGTATTTAAAGAGTACAGCCTTATAGTTAATTTATGGCTAAGACTTAAGAAATAGTTAACAAATTCTTACTAAACTAGAGTTAATAGCATTAACCAGGATATATAAGTATTAAATATTTTACCATATTATTTGCAATTTATATTAGCAATTTTGATTTTAAATGGATTTATTTTTTGATATACTCATTGACCATCCACTTTGTCTACAAGTTCTTCTTGGGATAATCCCTTAAATTTTGAATAACAAAGAATTGCTTAACAGTTCTTACTACAATAATATAAATGACCTTAACCTAGAATACAAAAGTATTAAACATTATAAAATAACATCTATAAATACTAATATCAAATATTAATTCTAAGTGAATTTCTCATGAATCGAGAGATTATTCACTCAGTCAACAGATTTATATTTGGGATAAATCCCTAAAATTTTTATCCACAGAAACAAGTTTTTGTTTTTTTTTTTTTTTTTTTTTTAATTAAATATAAATATTTAATTTAGAAAAAAGAAACATATTGATAATGTTACCTAGTTTGCTATTTCGCTTATTTGTAGATATTAGCTATCCATACAATTAAGTATATTTAGAGAACATGTGTGTGTTCCTATATCCTGATTACAGTGGCATGAATTATATCCCTATTATTATAGCTTTTGTATGATTTTACTGATTTAGATAAATCTTCTACTCAATATTCCTTTTCTATTTTAACTATTTATCAAAATCTTTCTATTGTTATATACGCTATCTTTAAATTGTAACCGTTTTCCTATTTATCACATTATCTTTGTTAGTGTATGATATGATAGATTCTATACTTTACTTTTTCCTTTAGTATTGTCTATACGTTAGTTGAATTTTTTGGCCAATAATTTATTTACACTATTTGGTTTCATCTGCTAATCTTCTGGTCATATCCAGTCTGTTTTAACTATTTATTTCTTTTATAGTCTACCACTTGTTTACGTGTGACCTTACAAGGACATATAACATGTACCGGCAGCCTGACTGCTTCGTGGGCCTCCTTACTAATATAATATACGAGGTGGAAAAAGTAATTATTGCATTATTATTATTATTTTATTTTTTTTTTCCTACTTACTTACAACAGTTCTTCCTTGTATACTATCTGTTGTTTCGAATAACAGTTTAAACATGGGATATGTTTTTACGGTCTACTTATGAAATTCATAGCATTAATTTTAAAGTACTATCCTTAATTTTTTTAATTATCTATGACCAGATTTACCTTAAATATTAACGAGAGAGTCGCCAAGGCTTGGTATTTTATATTTTTTCTTGTTGCATTATTAATAGAGAATATATATACTTAAGACTTTGTTGAGCTGATATGCCTGGGACCTACCTTTATCTGTCTTATTTGGCGAGGCTTCGATTCTAGATCTGCTTATTTTCCTCCTCTATTGGTCTTTTATGGTTTCTCATCCGAGATATTCGCCTTGGCGGCTTCTGGAGTATTTCGTCGGTGATGAAAAATTTATTCCACCGCGTGTTCAGGGTTCAAGATGGCCGGTCTCCTTCTCGTTACTGCGCCACATTTACCGCGGTCAAAAGGCAATGCCGCAGGATTTTAGTCTGTTGCCTTTCTTCGCTTGTACTTGTTTGAGCCGATTCACTACGATGTTATCATTTAACTGGAAGAACCTCCAATTTCTTATTCGTTTTTATTTCTGATTTAATATGTGTATGACTAGACTCCGTCCTCTCTCGTCGGCTCTTCAGAACGGAATCCGACTATTCAGTTCATTCGCCTGGTAGTGACTGTCGAGACTCCCACTCGTCTCCCCAGTCGCCCGGTCTCACGATCTCTCCCCACCATTCCCGTGTCGTGCGCGCATATTGCTCCACCTACTGGACCCACAGAGGGGGTAGCTCACCGTATTTTACGGCTCTTGTCCGTATCTACGTCCATTTCAAACTTAAATACGGCTGATGTTCTTTAATTTACAACTGTTTATTGTTTCCCGCACTTCTTCGCGTCTTGCGCATAGAGGAATAAAGTAACAGGAGGGAGTGTGACAGGCGAAGGGTATTGGCAACGGACGAAAGGAGGAAGTAGGCGCGGGACCCCACAGTCAAGTTCAAAGGTTTAAGTATAAAGATATATATTGAATATTGTTTGACGTCATAGGTTATCAGAATAGGGCATCAGAATAGCAGCCAATCAAGTCCTTTACCTCGTCTTTTGCAATTTGCAATACCTCTCTCGCCCTAACACTCCCTCCTATTACTTTATTCCTCCATGGTTTCGCATCGCTCTCCCGCATTTCGCACGCGCTTGATTCGTTTGCGCCGACATCAGGTCAGTCGCATCACTTATGGCCGACGCTATTGTCGCTGCAATTTCTTCGCCTTAGCAAATTTTGTGTAACGTAGAGTCAAAAAAATAGCTAATCAAGAAAAAAATAGGAGATGCAACTGGCTCGATATTGGTTCTAATTCACACCTTATGTTCTATTTGGTTTTTATAGTTATTGAATATATTGATATAAATATTATATAAACTAAAGTAAAATAATAAAATAAAATAATATTTATCGCTTGTTCACTATTGTTCGGTAAGTAATCGTATAAGACAATGACAATAAAGTAAAGTAAATTAAACAAAAGGATTAACTTAAACGCGTTGTGTAAAAGTAAAACAAAACCTAAGTGAAATTGTTGGTATTAATGTCAATTTTTTTCTTTTTCCAGGTCAAACTGTCAACTCTACGGTGAGTATAAGTTTGTAAGTCTAAATCTATAGTTGAATGTATTAGTTAATATATTATAAGAGGTAAGTAATGTTTTTTAAAATACTTAAAAATAGAATATTAAAAGTTTGAATAAAAATGAAAAAAAATTCTTTGTTTTATACATATATACAGGGTGAGTTTTAATGGCTGTCTCAACTTTTTACCATGAGAAATGGAATTACCGACTGCAATCTTAGTACACACATGTACGACATATGCATGTGCAAATGCCGTACATGTGTGTACTAAGATCGCAGTCGGTAATTCCATCTCTCATGGTAAAAAGTTGGGACAGCCATTAAAACTCACCCTGTATATATATAAGTATTAAGATTAAACGTATATGAATCTTAAATCTACGTGTAGTATAATATGTAGTATAATATGGTAAGTATAATATGTTTCTTAGTTCTATTGGTAAGTATAAAAGGTTTAAATGAGTATATTTACATGTTTCGTTGCTTGTTAGCATGTTTCTTTCTTTTTCAAGTCTGTGTTGGGTCTTCGCCGTTTTAGGTTAACATTTCATGTGTCGTATGACAAATTAATTAGACTTTTTGATTGGCGATAAAATAGAGCATTTCTAGAGATTATGACCAATCGAGAACGCCCAACCAGTTCGTCGTACGACACATGAAATATTAGCCTTAGACGTTGATGATCGTGGTTCCTGTGCATGTATCGTTTCGTCGACTTTCGCACGGTTCTCTTGGTTTGATTCGATGTCGTTACTCTCCATCGATCTCTCCGCTGCATTGTCCTTTGACCGTTCAAGTTGTTGTTCCGCGTTTCTGATTATTGGGATGTTGACACTTTCGACATTTGCTATTTTTGTTTTTGCGACAAATTTTCCCCCTTTGCCGCGTAGGTACGTCTCCGGTTTTCTGATGGATCTACCGTCGACCTTCTTGCCTCTCTTTTTTGCCAATATCATCTTCTCACGTTTCGAAGGCTCTCGAGTGGATTTTGATTTTTTAACGATTTTTAGTATAATAGGGCTTTCGTCCTCGTCACTCGTCAATGTCTGTTTCTTTTTTGTAAGTTTTGATTTCTCATGGCGGTTCTTCGGCTGATAAGCGTCTCGTGAATTATCGGATTGTATTTCCAATAACTCGTACGCTTGGTCATTGTGTGTAACCTCACACTGTTTTTGCCTCTCGTCTTCCTTGGTCGTTGTAGTTGCCGCTTGGCTGATCGTTTGATTCGCCTGCGTTGTCACGGTTTGCACTGGTGTTGGAAAGAATTGTTCGACGATCATTTGTTTTTGCGTGTATCGAACTAACATATGGAAGTCCACTGATTCGTCGTGCACGGTGGGGTATTTAGTAGTGCGCATCATGAGTGTTACCTTTGCCATATTATCACCGTTCGGTTTCTTCATGTGCACCGTTTCCGTGTTGATGGTTGCCATATTGGCTTCGAGGTTATGTTCCGTAAGCACTTGGTTAAAACTTTGTTTTGTTTGCTCGTAACCTCTTTGTAATTCCTCACTCGGTATTGGATCCGTTAAGTTTTTGTAATGTTCTATGAAAGATTTCATGGTGTCGATATGATTTTGTATCTTCAACACGTTTATTTGGTCCTTAAGGATTTTTTTGAACTCTATCCTCGTTTCCGCCTCCTCTTCTAAAAGTTCTCGAAATTGCGATTGATTCATCTTGGTTGCTTCGATTGTGTTCGCGAATGTTTTGACGTTCATTTTGTATCCACTGGGCGCTTTCACGTTCGTACTCGTTGCTTGTCGCTCTACGACTGGTCTTACGATTCGCATTGTTTCGTCGTATCTCCGCCTCGCGCCGCTCTCGCCGTTTTCACTCGCCGGTACGTCGTTGTGATCGATGTTTGCTTTCGCGGTAAATGGATGCATTACCGTCGCTCGCATTATTTCGCTGTCGCCGGCTCGATCAGAATCGTCAAACTCCCATGTTATTTTGTCTCGTAGTCCAGCGCCGACTGGATTATATTCCTGTAACAAAATAGCAATCTGTCGGTAAAAATGTACGGTATCGATTCATACAAATGTATAATTTCTGTCCTGTTTTACAATTAAATTAAAAATTTTTTTTTTTATAATTAAATTTTAAATGTTTTTTTATTTTAAACTGTAATACATATATATATATATATATATATATATATATACAACGTTTAATTGGGTAGTGGCGTAACACAGGCGTGTTTGACCGTCTTACATATTTTCTACAGCGTACGATCTCCAGTTGTACAGTATTGTAAGTCCCGAATTTATGTAAGGTTTAAATACTATGTACGTATTATATAATATACGTATACACAAACATAGTATTTAGGTTTTACATAAATTCGGGCCTTACATTATTGTACAACTGGAGATTGTACGTTGTAGAAAATATGTATTAGACATATGCTTCTTCAATGTACTCGGTCAGACCCGGGCAAACGGACTACGACCAAACACGCCTGTACGCCACTAGACAATTAAAAATTATTAAATAAAAAACTACTAAAACGCGCTTCAATGTGCTGCAACACATTCGGCCAGGGGCTCGATTCTTGAATTTATTCGCAAGAGAAACGTATTCGCAAATTCTGTTCTTACAGAAAAGTTAGAAATTTATTGGCTATCGTATGGCTATTAACCAATAAACTTACAATTTTCTGTTAGAGCGAGTATTTGCGTATACGTTTCTCTTGCGAATGACTTCAAGAATCGGGCCCCAGATCCGGCAAACCACCATAGATCTTATAGATATGAACCGGCAATTGCTTACAGTTTGTGCATAGAAAACGATGTCCAGAAGGTGCGAGAGAGAAATAGACTTTTTAGTACTTCTTTCTCGAAAGTTACCGAAAATAACTATCGCGCATGTCAGCGCAACATATGCATACATACACACACACACACACACACACACACACACACACACACACACACATACACACACACACACACACACACACACACACACACACACACACACACACACACACACACACACACACACACACACACACACACACATATATATATATATTTATAGGATAAAATGTAACTGGAAGCCATCCCATAATAGAAAGATAGACGGGATCGAGATGAACATAAAAGTTCAATATTGTCTTGGATTAGGTTAGGTTGTGACCGGAGAATCGATTGTCAAAAAAATTTGTGTCAGAAATATTGAACTCACTAATCTCTGTCTTTGCAGTGGTCTCTGTACAGTCGTCAGCTCCTTTAACCCTCCAAGAAACAAGGTAGACTTGGGTCAGGATCGTCCTTCGTCCTCGAGCCCCGATTACTGCGTTGCGGATCGTCTTCGCTTAAGATGAGTATTTATTTATTTATTAATTCTTTGTCACTCTCACGCGAACGGATCACTACACGCATTTATTAATATTTATTTATTTATTTTCAGGTGCTGCCGTCGTCCAGGTTCCAAATCGCCACAGGATCTCCGTCGTTCCCCAGGATATCTCGATAGATAAGTATTTTAGTATCGTTATACCCAGCGGTCCTAGTCTTTGATAGAACTTTTAATTTCAGGTGTCCCAGGAATCGTATCCAGGATTCAGAAATCTTTACGCACTCGGGTAAGTAAATCACACATTGTTTTTAATTTAATAGATAAAACAAAAAAAGGTTTATTCATATCTCATTTGATTCACATACTCCCGTACGCGACGCTTCATCACAGACGTTTACGGAGATCTTAATAAACTTAAAAGAAAATAACACTTTCCTGTACGCGTCGCTTCTTCACAATCGTTTGCGTTAAGATTAATAAACAGTTTCGTAAGAACGCATAAAGTTTGTCGACCTACTCGCATTCGGTCGCGTGATAACTATTTAACGGGAAAACAGTCTTATGCTCTTCGCGGAACTTTCGTAATTCGCCTACTTGTATTCGGCGAGAAATTCAGGTTATGACACGCGCGGATATCTTGCCTCACCGTCTGACAAGATGCGAAAGCTCTTGAGGCGTTTCGATTCTCCCTTATATACTAGATGCGAATGCGCATCCCCTCCATGCTGCCTTTAGCCATTCCCCCAACAAGTTTACATAGGATATGTAACATATCCTGTATAAACTCGGGGAATGGAACGAATCATTGAAGCACGTAATGTACATTGCAAACAAAGGGAGCTTTCCAACAAGAGACACAAATCGGTACAGCATTTCTGTCTTTGTTTAATATACACTTAGAGACAATTAAAGACAGAATTACTGCTGTGTCCATTTGTGTCCCTTGCGGGAAAGCTCCCATAATTAATGTACACTACGCAATGCGCATTGTTTGTCTCTAACTGTATATTAAACAAAGACAGAAATGCTGTACCGATTTTTGTGTCTCTTGCTGGAAAGCTCCCTTTATTTGCAATGTACATTACGCTTCAATGATTCGTTCCATTCCCTTTATAAGCCTATATAGGATATGTTACATATATCCCTTATGTATATAAACTCATTAGGAGAATGGACCGAATCATTGAAGCGTATAATGTCAACATGGGTTAGCGACTTGTAGCGTTTTCTACTGGGAAAACTGGTGCAGCAACGCTGCGGTAGATTTCGATGAAAACTCCACTAGCGCAATAATAGTGCAGGTTTAGTGTGGTTCAGTGGAACACATCATTAGACAGGTTTAAAAATTAAACAATTTCATTGTTATAAAGTTTACTAAAATAATGTAATAACATATACTTTAATGTAATACCTTAAAGCACGAACATAACATCTATTTAATTTGCACTGGCACCTTCCACCGTCTCGAAAGACGGTGGAGCAAAAGTTGCACTCGGTGCAATTTTTTTGCATCAATTTTGTCGGTAGAACATTAAACATTGAAAATATGTGAACTGATTACAGTGGAACAATAAAATTGCACTCAGTGCGCACCAGTGTTGCACTAGTTTTTCCAGTAGAAAACGCTATTGGACGGGGTGGGTGCAAGAGTGGGGCCGAAGACCCCCCTTGCACCCCCGTATGTGTGTGTGTGCGTGCGAAGCATTCTCTGCATCACATAAGCCTTGTTCGTTTCGTCTGTTCTGGGTCTACTCGGAGCAAACTCAAGTAGACCAACGCACTCTAATAGGTTGATTCCGATGACGCCAACCTATTAGAGTGTGTTGGTCTGCTTGAATTTGCTCCGAGTAGACTCAGAATAGACAAAACGAACAATACTATAGGTTTGCGACTTTCCACGCAAAACGAGATGCTCATAAAAATAGGTAGACATTTGAAATTCGCGAATTTTTTGCATGGCTTATGTTTTAGACAGCATACGCTTGCGGCCAAGAAGCATGGAAGGGGTACGTTCGGGGAGACGCTATTAGCGCTATCAGCATCAGTTTATCCTTGTTCTACTTTTAATAAATAATAAAGATGGACTGATGCTGGTAGCGCTCTCCCCGAACGCACCCAAGATGTGACCGCTGCGCATGATTAATAGTTATTACATGTCGTCGGTATGACAGGTTTTATAACCTGATAGTCGTCAACTTTAACTGTTAATATCTTCCTTCGCGGAGCAGAGCGACGCTTTTTACTTACAGATTCGTGTTCTACGCACAAAAATACACGATATTGTTTAGTTTTAATCAAATCGGTGAGGCAGCCCGTTTCTTTCAGTATTACCAAAATTTTTATGCTATTAAACGTAATAATTTATATAAAATTGTGCTAACCTTAAAATATCTGTTTCCATAAATAAAAATGTAAAGATTTCATGTTGCATATAACCATTACATTATTATTATTGAGATGTTATCAAAGCTATTTTATATTATATATAAGAAAATTCATTATTGTTCACATATTTCTCAGAAATGCCTCGATCCAAAGTTTCCGATTTAATTGGTGTACTCAAAGGAGTACAAAGTGTTAAAAATGCTCTGATAAAACATCAACAGGATGCAATCAGATATAGGATCATACACTCTAGTATAAAAAATTTGCCTAAAAATTGTTTACAAAGTGCTGGAAAGAAATTGACTAACACAGAATCAAGTAACATTCCTGTAAGTCTTGCAATTAAAATCCGAGTGGTATGTTATCTATATATGTTGCTTTTTAAGATAATTATTTTTTTACAGGGACAGATAACAAAAGATTTGAGAGATGTAATTGAACGTATAAGTGTGGTTCAAGAAGGTATTAAACAATATATTAAAATAACAACTAATCAAACTTTGGATATAAAATATAATTATATTCCCAAAAAGGAAACAAAACTATATGTGTACAATACTGCAAAAGATCCTAAAGAATTGCCTATTGAAGATGTCATACTACCAAAATATAATAAATTGATGACTCAAAAGTCTTTAGAAAGAGAAGACATGCAAAAGCATAGTCCGACAAAAAAGTATATGAGTGTAAAAGAAAAAATTAAGACCATTACTAATTTAGATAAAGAGATACCTGACATAGAATTCTCTGATAAGGATAAAGAAATCTTGCAAAAATTAGAATTGGAGCATGAAAAGAATATTAAAAATAGAATTGCAAGTTCTGCTTGTCCTTCTATAATTAAATCGCATGAGAAGGAACATGTAAATAATGTGCAAATAAGTTCTAAAGAAAGGTCAAAAACTAAATTATTGGTTAGACCAAAGCAATGTGTAAGCATAAAAAATTTTTTTAATTTTATCTTATCTTAGATATATAAAAAATATGTATTTATACTATACTAATTAACTATTAGCATATTGCTTTATTTATTTAGCTATCACCTACTGCGAAAGAAAGAAAAGTTCCTTCTACAAGACTACAAAGAATGATAAGTTTTGGTACCTTAGGTATTGGTCTTAGTTTTGGTACTGCTGTAGGATATACACGAAAAATTTTAGGATTAAAGGAACAAAGTATTGGGGATACAGTTGACAGTACATTTCTTACTAAAGCTAATGCAGAAAGAATAGTTTCAACATTATGCAAAGTGAGAGGTAAGCTGCAGATAATTGCATTGTGTGTGTGTGTGTGTGTGTGTGTGTGTGTGTGTGTGTGTGAAAATTTAATCAATTTACAAAAATTATAGGTGCAGCTTTAAAAATTGGTCAAATATTAAGTATCCAAGATGATACTATCATAAATCCTGAATTACAAAAGATCTTTGAACGAGTTAGACAAAGCGCTGATTTTATGCCAAAATGGCAAGTGGAGGTAAATGATACAATGTATAAATTATGAAGGAATTTTTTAACATTTACAATCCCTTCTAGAAAGTGTTAGCTGAAGAACTTGGACATGATTGGAGAAATAAACTTTTATTCTTTGAGGACAAACCATTTGCCGCAGCATCCATTGGTATATTGATGCCTTTTACTCATATATATATATATATATAATTGATATTATGAGATATTCTATGTATTTATATTTTATATATCTTAGGACAAGTGCATCACGGTACATTATTGAATAAGCAAGATGTAGCAATAAAGATTCAGTATCCTGGTGTAGCTGCGGGTATTCAGAGTGATATTAAAAATTTAATAGACATAATGAAGGTAACAATACCTTGAGTCAATGTGTGTCATGCAGAACTTTATTAATAAATTTTATCACATATTGTATGTGTTTGTTACAGATAGGAAATATATTTCCAGAAGGAATGTTTATAGATAATGTCGTAGAAGTTGCGAAACGGGAACTGGCATGGGAAGTGGATTACATAAGGGAAGCAGAGTGTACGAAAAAATATAGGGAATTAATAATGCCTTATTCAGATTATTACGTGCCTGCTGTAATAGGTAAATGATAGGTTAAAAAAGGATCATATTATGTTAATTTTTAATATTTAACAAATTAAATTTTAGATGATCTCTCTACAAAGCAAGTATTTACAACAGAGATGATAGAAGGTATACCTGTTGACAAATGTGTAGATATGGATATTAAGATTAAGGAACGTATAAGTGAACTGATCATGCGTCTGAGCTTAAAAGAATTATTTGAATTTCGATATATGCAAACTGACCCAAATTGGTCCAATTTTTTTTATAATCTTGATACAAAACAGGTTTTATATACTAATTATTTATGTATTTTTAACTTAATTGTGTAAAAGAGATGTATTAATAAATACATTTCCGCAGTTAATTTTGTTGGACTTTGGAGCATGTAGAAGTTATGAAAAACCATTTATGGATAAATATATAGAAGTCATTAATGCTGCAAGCGAAGGAAACCGCAACAAGGTGTTACAATTATCTCAAGAGATGAAATTTCTTACTGGATACGAGTCTGAGGTATTTTATCTTTAAACAGTTTTTAATATCTTAAAACGTTATAATTTTTATATGTATATACAATTATGCTTGAATGATTTTTACATTATTAGATTATGAAAAATGCTCATGTAGATGCAGTCATGATTCTTGGGCAAGTGTTCAACAATAATCATGAGTATTACGATTTTGGTGGTCAAGATGTAACAAAACGGTATGTTCAATCTACATACTTCATATTATTTCTATATCCATTCCGTAATATATAATAAATGCATGTTGCAGAATCCAAACCTTAGTGCCAACTATAATAAATCATAGATTATGCCCACCACCCGAGGAGATATATAGTTTGCATAGAAAATTGTCTGGAATATTTTTGCTGTGTGCAAAACTTAGAGTTAAGATCAAATGTCGCGATATGTTCCGCGAGATTTATGCTAATTATAAATTTGATTGACACATTTATGTTGATGTTAACAAAACAATACATATTTTGATCAAAACGTATAATTTATTCTGCAAAAATGTTTTTTCTTCTAATACAAAATGTATAATAATAATAATAATAATGATAATGATTATTGAATTGATAGTTTCGTTTTATCGGCACAGTGAATTTTTATAATGATATGCAGTGTTAGAAGTTTGTGGGACAAAAAGATGAGTAAGAGGAGTTTCACATGGTTTTATATCTGCGCGTGCAACTCTGGCTCTTTAGTGAAGTATGTATGTCGCAGAAATATTAGATACTGTTAAGACTCTTATAAAGAAAAATGCAGAGATGGGAAGAATTGGAGTATATAGTAGTTGTGGAGGAAAAATAATACAGTAAAATTATAAAAATAATAAATTCACTGATTTATTGCGTTCGATTTACAACATGAATATTTAATGTGAAGGTAAGAGAAACTGCAGAAAACCTTACAAATATTTAAAAATTACAATTACAAATAAATTGAACAAAGAATATATAATTATAAGTATTTAAAAATTACAAACAAAATAATATAAAAATAATTACCTAAAAATTATGTCACCCCACAAACACCCTGCATTGCACCATTATCGTAAATGCAATTGGATTTGCATTTCTTTAATTTTAGATCCAAGATACAAAATCGAAGGATTTGATGTAACATTATGGGGCAAAAAACTTAAAAATTGTACTATTTTAAAATTTGAAAATATTTATAAAAATAATTATTATTTAGATTAATCAAATAATCCTAATAAAATAGAAAATACAATTTAAAATATTTGAGAACATACTTTTAAAAACGATGACGTCGATGATAATGATCTAATAATAATTAAGTGCCGTCTATTTGCCCAAAAAACCTCACGTTTCATGGAAAACAGAAATTAATAATTATTTACAGGCTTCGAGAGAATGTATAAGTATATGTATGAGTTCTGACTATGACAAAAAATAAGATTCGATTACAGAATAATTCTTTAAAAGCTTTAATGTATATTAATTCATGGATGAAATGTTCTGTGATGTGAGAAATTTGTGGATTTTATTTTTAAAAACTTTATAATCTATAATCTTTTTATAATTTTATAATCTATAATCCATTTAAAAATAATGTAAAATTTAGGCTCACAATTATTTGATAATATAAAAAATGGTTTAAGACATTTTTTGTGGATTTTATTTTTAAAAATTTTATTATATTAAATGTTTAAAAAAAATTTATTATTTTTATTTACAAATATAAATAACATTTTCAAAAACCAATACTATTAAGATAAGAACAAAAATCTGGACATCTTATCTTGGTATTGCCTTAATATTTTATTCTTAATTCTGTCTTGACCTTGTCTGGAATTTAAAGAAATTTAAAGACGACGAGACAATATCAAATAAGTCTTCTTTATGTACCTATGTACGTATGTATGCACATAGTACATATGTACAGTCGGGTCTTATATTTAAGATTATCTTAAATACTGTCTTAAGATGCCATTAACCAATCACAGAGCCGTATTAGCATCTTAAGACGTATATTGCTTGAGACAATCTTGAAATAAGATTTGACTATGAATACCGGCCTTAAGCTGTTCTTGAGAGGTTTAAATATTCGCGCCGCGTATACTATGCGATGCGCGCGACACAGGTTGCGATGGCGTACTAGGCGACCGGCGACCGCATAACCGGCATAATCGGATCTACGCTGTATTGCTATTCCTAACCTCAATTCAAAAGCACGAGAAAAAGCCTCCGGTGGAGTTTCTTACGTTTCGCTACGATTTTGGTGAGAATTCTCTCATTAAATCGACAACATATATATTTACTTGTGTAGCGTCAAATCGCGCAATTTAACAGAATGATCCGAGTTTTCAGTCGATTATCGAGAAACGCGCGTTCCGGCGTAATCCCTGACTTTCTCTTGCGCTGCCGAGAAACACGCTGCTGCCTGTTCAACGCCACTTTCAGAACCATGTCGAGCAAGTCGGCCGTGAGGATCGGCACGCACGACGGTACTTTCCATTGCGATGAGGCTCTCGCTTGCGCGCTTCTAAAACTGCTGCCGCAGTACAAGGATGCTTCGATAGTGAGGTAATCATAGGTGAAAGCTATGTGAGTTTTAGTCGGGCGATAAAATCGGAAAAGAGAATTAATTATTATATCGAAACAAAATAAACGGGAATGTGTGTTGGATTTGCAGAATCCATGGGTATCCCATTGCATTTTTAGATCTCGAAGCCAAAGTGTCTTGGATACCTGTGATATCGTGGTGGACGTCGGCGGGGAGTACGATCCCTCTAGGCATCGATACGATCATCACATGAGGTAAAGAGAACTTTTCAGTGAAAGACTGACTTTTGTGTTGAAAATGTTTTACTTGTTAAAAAGCTCACAAAGTGACATATTGCAAACAATGGAAAAATTAATGGAATCAACTGTGACTTGAAAATTCGAGCATCTTTGTTTTTGTTATCTTACAATTGTGTATCAATATCTAGATTTAAAAATATTGTAAGAGTTTTCCTGTTATGTGATTCTATATTCTTACAATATTGCTTTTTTTAATCAATAAATGAAATTAGATTAGAATATGAACAGCATACATAGAAGAGAGAAATATTTATAATATTATTTATTAGGCATCAAGATTTGCTTTTAACAAAAAAAGATTTATTTCTTATTTGTGACATTTTTTAATAACACACCATTAAATAAGATTTCTGCTTTCTACTTCACTTTGTTATTTACTCTCTTCTTGTCTCAGAGAATTTCAGGAATCGGTGAGCACCGTTATGAAAAGACCAGGGTATGACTGGACAATAAAACTGAGCAGTGCAGGATTGATCTACTGCCATTTCGGTCATGAGATACTGAGGAACATCCTTTCGGATGTAACGGAGGACAGAGTTATTGATGAGATTTTTAAAAAAGTTTACGATACTCTAATCAAGGAGATTGATGGTATAGATAATGGCATACCAATGTATGATGAGGAACCATTGTAAGTAGACATTTATAATGTTGCGTTGCATGGTAAGCTTTCCTGAAATTATTTCACTTGGGTTTGCTCCAGGTATCGAATAGTTACCGATTTAAGCGCACGTGTAAGCAGACTGAATCCGCAATGGAATAGTTTGGATGTGAACATTGAGAAACAATTTGAGAAAGCTATGGCTTTGACTCTGGAGGAATTTTTAGAATTTGTACAATATACGAGGAATGTTTGGTTACCAGCAAGAGATATTGTGCGGCATGCTGTGGAGAGTCGATTCGAAGTAAGGAGAACTCTATCTACTTTTCTTGCTTGTATATTTTTGATTATCATTTTATGTAAAATATTCTTGTAAGGTTGATTCGAGTGGGGAGATAATAATGTTGTCGCAAACGGTACCGTGGAAGGAGCATCTATTTCAACTGGAGAAAGAGATGAATGTGTCGCCATCGATAAAGTATACTATTTTCGAATCTGACAACGCTTACCGGGTTCAATGTATGCCGGTAGCACAGGGAAGTTTTGTGTGCAGAATGTTCTTGCCGGAAGCCTGGGGCGGTTTGCGCACTGACGCCCTCGTGGAGGCCTGTGGAATCGAAGGCGCTATATTTGTACATTCCGTTCGGTTCATTGGCGGTCACAAAACCAAGGACGGCGCGGTGACGATGGCACGGAAAGCACTTGAAATCGGAAGAGCCATGCAATGTAAACAATGACGATGATCAAGATTAGAATGACGTTAATTTTTTTAGAATTTTTATCAAATATTTTTTTACAAAAATATTTGAAGTGAGAAACTTAATAAAATCCTCCCTCTCATATAAAACTTAATGTCATTTCAGTTATTTTAAAAAAATTCTGTGGTTTAAAAATTATTTAAATATTTACGAGAATGTTTACAAATTAATCATGAGTTTAATTATGAGTGTAGTCTCAAAATTTAATCAAGTTCTTATATTATACGAAAATACTGAAATTTTCTTAAACGCAAATCTTTTATGTATATTTTGTTTTAAAGGGTAAGATTCCGATCATTGAACATTCATTATATTACAACAAAAGAAAACCATATCATCTTTTGAATTATTGTACAATAAATATATCTGAATATTTAATAAGGACAAACCAAATTGCGCACATACTCTTGTTCTAGAAATTTTCAAAAATGGGTCGTTTATTGTCAAAATTTCCTCACAATCAGATCCATACAAAACATGGCACAGATATCTTCGCGTGTTTCTTCGCGATGGGAAGAGATAGTTTGATTTTATCGATACGCGGTTTTCCAATGATTGCCCAACTCATCAATCAGCGCTTCGAGCCGCAGCCTGGGCGTGCGCGGCCAAGTGTGCAGCTTTAGCCTGAGCCACTTCGGGGGTGTCAATTACTCTGCCGTCAGGTCCAAGTGGTGCGTAATTGTAAGTGTAGAACGCGGGCGAGGTGGCGTATGCCAGAGCACCGTATGGAACCAGTCCGAGCCTCTTGGCAGCCTCCTGTATGAATAAATCATTAAATTGATGTGTGATGCGATGCGATACAAAAGAATTATGAAAGATGAATTAACGTTACCAAAAAACCTCTGAGATGAAAAAACGATATGAAATAAAATTTACATCGGAATATTTATATATTTTTATGCCGTGGATCAACGTTCTCGATCGACGTTCTATGCCGGTCGATCGATTCTTGACTTTTAATAATAAAGAGCAGCATTACGTTGAATATCGATCACGGATAGCTGTTGCCATTTTGCGCAACCATCTCATCTAAATCGAGAGTATCGTACTTGGGCGTGAGCGGCGAGATGGGCAGCCTTGGCCTGGGCGACCTCAGGTGTGTCTACTACCCGACCGTCCGCGCCGATGGGCGCGCCGTACGTAATCGCAGGTGCATAGATTGCAGGTGCATAAACGGCAGGCGCGTATCTGTAGCCGAGCGTGTTCCTGGCAGCTTCGTAGGCCTGGGTGGCGAGATGCGCCGCTTTCGCCTGCGCTACCTCTGGCGTGTCCAGGACTCTCCCGAGCGGCACGCCGAAATATGTCGAGTAGGCCGGCTTCGCGGCTGCGATAACGCCGAATGCGAATAGAACGATCTGCAAAAGAAATGTACACGTTATGAATCTTGTGCTTAGATAGCCTGAACATATTTTTACGATACCCTCTCCGCGAAAAATCTGATCCCAAAATTGAAGAGACCTAAATGCGAAAAATAAATAGTGACAAAGAATATTAGTTTCCATTTAATTTTATAGCCAACAATATACTATGTAAATTGATCGAGTTGAATAGACAACTGAATGGAATTGAGTTTTCGCGCTGAGAGCTTAGTATTCAGGGAATCGTCCGCCGATCGACGATACTCACGAGAGCCCTCATGTTTTATCAGCGTGATCAAGCGCTGCTGGATATGATTACCAGTATTCGCCCTAAGGTATGGACTGCTATGTCGTACTGTGTCGAGAATCGGACCCCCTTTATATATGTGAATCTTGGTAGGGAGTCGTCGACCCGTAGGAGGGGACCACACCCTGAAGCAAGTGTCATGCCTCAAAGTGCTGACATTGACATTACGTTAATAAGAGGCTCTGCCACCGTCTGAATCTGACCAGGGAGGGATACATCTCTCTCCTCACAGTCTGTGAACGCCGAGGTCAGTCTCGCATCGTCTTCCGACTTCGTTGGCCGGCCTCTTTTTCATGTTCATCATCATCATCATCATCATCATCATCATCGTCATTGTCAAGAGTGACTGCCGACCGCCAAGGGCCCGGCGGACGTTCCCAACAGGAAGCGGCGGCTCGCTGCACGAAGGGTCGATCACTTTTTTGCTGGTTGGATATCGCGCCAAAGGTGACTCGGGCCGTGAAGCCTCGTTTATTATCGCGAAAATGATGGATAATGAGCGCTCCTCTCATGGACGTCTAACCGCAAGACTCATTTTCCTGCTACGTGAACATATATGTATATAGATAAAAGAAATTGAAAATTCAATTGACGATGTAATTAAAATAAAGGCAAATACGTTAGTTTTTCGATTTTTGTATCTTAATCAGTGACATTTAATTTAGATTACTGAATTCCACCACTAGACTTAAATATATTTAAATGTATAATGATGTACGATATAAAAGTATGGCTTTTGTTATAATAGCGTTCACCAGTATCTGACAGATTTCTATGTTTATTTGCGACAAAAATCGACGAAAAACAAAACCGACAAGGCTGCGCGCCCTTCCTTGCGGAGGAACCTCCATTCCCACCGCGTTACCATAACTCCTCGATGCTCTCAGGTGCTACGGCCGATCAACGGCCGTCCTTGCCGATATCAAAGCGAAGCTGCCGAAAGACGTGGAAGGGAAAGGAAGGGACAAGCCGCAATTAAAATGTATGAGGTGCGACGTAGAAAAAGAGAGCGCGCCGAAATGAAGGTCGACCGTGCGTCCTCGAGAGATCGAGAGGAAAACTTTTCCTGAATGAGATCGCAGTACGCTCTTTGACGGGCGTATCTCGAGGCGTATCACGTATCGGCAGGTGGCCGGTGGCGCGTCTTTTTGCTCTCGTCGTCGAAAATTAGACTTCCTCAAGGTCTCATTTCCTGACTCTCTTTGTCTCTCGCGTAAGCCGCTTCGACGTTAAGTTCAAGAGCTCGTGGTATTCTCACGGAAAAAAAATCCTCGAGCAGCCAATGATTTTATCGTTTTCCTCGAAAACAGAAACTTCTTCTGTGAAAATTAAGGCATTAATTTCTGTAATTTCTGTAATATTTTAGAGAGAATATTATGCAGGGAGGGCTTTTTTTTGAGAGAGTGCCGGAGAGGAAGGGAGAAAGGGGAAGCTTGAAACTTGCAGAACTACTTTTTTAAAATATTTATTTAAGCGATTCATATCTGTTATATTTATTGAAATGAAAGTGTAAATGTAGTAAATCGTAACGCTTTTATAAGCATTACGTTAATTCATTACGCGCCACGCCAACGTAACACCTCGTTGAGCAACGGCCGAGTTGTAAGATACATTTGCACATAATGGCAAATTATTAACCTTATGCTCTGCACGTACCTAAATACAGTGGGTGAGTTAACATGGTTAATTATTGAAGTAGCTTTGAATAATTTAATAAATAATTAATGAGAGATCGCAAATAGGCCACTCACAAAAAGCGACGTTAGGATTATTCATGCAAGGTATGGACACATACCTCTAACGGATATATTAATTATTTAACAGATGTTTTATATTAAATAATCTACGTTAATATATGTATATCATATTAAATATTACAAAATATTATTTTTATATGAAATAAATTGTATTAAATTTAAAATGTATTTCAAATTGGCAAACAATTATTTTCCACGTGAAAAGAAATAATAGTATTTACGTATGGTATGATTTTGTAACACGAGTAATGCATGACCACTATTCGGAACGCGTTAATTTGCGTTGCGTTGCGTTAATTTGCGTTGCGTTGCGTTACGATCACTTCGAACGCGAAGAATTTTCACTCGTTTCCAATCATTCCAAAATCGGACGGTAAAATTTTCTCCGTATTCGCGTAGGCGCGCGTATTATTATAACGCGTAGATCGCAACGGCGAATGACAAGTCAGGGAACAAAAGCCGTTTTCTTTGGAATTCGAGATAATCTCGGCACGCCCGG
The DNA here is from genome assembly GCF_013373865.1 of Monomorium pharaonis. Lineage (NCBI taxonomy): Eukaryota > Metazoa > Arthropoda > Insecta > Hymenoptera > Formicidae > Monomorium > Monomorium pharaonis. The sequence goes on along the minus strand of NC_050475.1, from coordinate 15,747,955 downwards.
CGACCCTATTGTCCATTAGCATAAGTGCATACGTACACGGGTATGGCCGTGCTCGAGCCGGGTATGGCCTTAAATGCCCATTAAACGAAGCGTGCAATTAGCACGGCTAATTGTCGTTCTCCTTCGTGCGGGCCGCGTGTGTGTGGGCCGAAACGTCGATCGCGCGGCGATCCCTAATAAATACCGATTAGGTGGATCGCGCGGTTGTTACAACGGACCGCGCGATTTCTCGTGTTGTGATAATTACGCGTGCGATTATATAACGTGAACTGAAGATTTGCGTGTTTGGAAAATTGCTTCATCATGAGGAAAACACTTTCAAATCCACTTTCCAATTGACCCAATTGAATTTCAAATTGACAGAAAGAGTGAAAAAAAAAAGAGAGAGTCTGCTATTTCGAATTAAATGCAAATACACGTTGAAAAGGAAAAAGAGCGGAAGAGGAGAAAAATAAATATTAAAAAATTTAATAAACCGGATTAACATTCTTTGTTGGTCATAACGTATTTGTAATTAACTTCTTCCCCCTTTTTTTTTTTTAGTTACTCGAGAGAGGTATATCGATATTGCAAGTGACGTCGACGTTGTAAAATATGAAACCGAGGGGTATCGGAGTCGCCGTGTGAAATGTTGCGAACCTTGAATCGAATTCGACTGCGATGTATGCGGAATGGGGGTTCGGGGGGAGGAGAAGGGGCGGTTAAGTGATCGGATCAATCATTTCTCGCGATACGCTTCGCGAGCGCAAAAAGACGACGAGGTGTGCTGCCAGCCAGCTCGTGAGGCCGCAGACGGATGTTGACGGGCATGCCTGTTGCATACGTCGGTTCTCAAACGATTTATTTATATAGCGTATCGAGATATATCTCTTCAAATCACGCCTTTTCTTCTTGACATCGTAAAATTATAACACCGATGTCGCTTAAAAAGATACGTCTTGTCCAATGTTCTGTCTAACAAAATCTAAATTAACAATCATAATTTCGCACAATGTTATTAAACGCGATTTTTCAAAATAGTAGCAATATTACATGTAGTAACGGAATTATAAAAATTCTATTATTATTAGAATAACTATGTATAAATACGTGTGTTGAAATTTCTTTTTAAGACACTATATATATTGCATAAGTTAATTTTTGTACGATTTAATCGCAGCTGAAAAAGAGAGTATTTTATTCATTGAAAACAAAGCGGTACTGGGAGTATGCCATTGTAATGAAACAAGAAATCAGTAGCAGTGGAATGCTTTGTATTTCTTACAAGCTAAAATACGTCTTAGATAAGACCTCGCGAAACCGGTACGTGAATCTTGCGGTTCAGCCTGAAAGCTGATGATGCAAGCTGCAAATCATTTACGTATCGTATCACGAAACTCAAACGCATTGTATAACAAACTACTGTCCGTATCAAATTGAGGAACGCGCAATTCCATGCGTTTTCCAATCGCGCAATACTGCGCCGGCAGAGTTCAGTTTCGCAATTCCATTAAATTTTGTCAGCGCGTCGTTGCCAATTGGCCGCGAAAGTGTCAGCTCGCACCTGGCGCGTTCCTCTGGCTGACAAAATCAGTAATCGTCATCGTAACCGTTAATTGCCCCGTCGTCGTGAGACTGGGAGTCGCCGTAATAGCCGTCGTGGCTGTAAACCGGTGGCTTGTAAATCTGCGAATGATCGTACGCGACAGGTCTCGAGGAGGCAATGTGATTGTAAGCCGCCAGATGCGCGGCTTTCGCTCGGGCCACTTCCGGTGTGTCTATTACGCGACCCTGAAAATAAACGAGACGGTGAAGAAGTGGAGAATGGTGACAGATTCTTTATGTTTTTGCGTCCGGCTTTCCGCCGACGTTGTTACATTGTTTTGAAATTCATTACTGTGATTTTCCCTATTGGGAAAATATTAAAGCGCAAATAAAGCACGTAAAAGCGTAAAGAAAAACCGAATAAAAATTTTATATTACCGTCGTTATTATCCTCATTATTACCATTATTATTTTGTTACTAAATTATAGCTTATATTTTCCAAGAACTCAAACTGATCTAAATTGAATGCACTTTTAAAATTATTATTTTTGTATATTTTTGAAAACGTATATCGGATCATTATCGCACACCTCATTGTTCATTCGACCGAATGGGATAAAAATCTTACGTCGTGATCTAACGGGGCAGGCGGCCCGTGATATCCGTATCCGCTGTGGTACATCTGATGACCGACCGATACGGGTTTCACATATCCGTGATAGTCCTGGTTTTCCGCGTAGGGAACCACGCCGTGCGGAACCCTCGCGGCAGCTTCCGCCACGGCGGCAAGATGCGCCGCTTTGGCATGCGCTACTTCCGGCGTGTCCACCACCCTCCCATCGTGACCTATGGGCGCCGGTGGTCCGTGATATTGATAATACGTCGGCGTAGCCAAAGTTGCGGCAATGGCGACGACTAAAAAGATCTACGAACATAACGACAATCGATACAGTAAATTTAATTCCTTGAGTTAAATAACATTTAATTTTCTTGTGTGTCAAAATTTATTATCTTAATGCATTAAGTATAGTAAAGAATCTCTATTAATTTAAGCCATTTCTGTACCTGAATCGCTTAGTTTTAAAGTAAATAAGCTAAAATCAGTTTTAATATGTCTTAAGTTTAATTTTATTGTTTTAGTTAAATTGTTACAATAAATCAGATATAATTTGACACTACGAATTTAATAAATATTTTAGTAAATTTAATTTTTGTATTAATTAAGGAAAAATTTGTCGTTTTGCGATTCTCATTGCAGATCATTTTATCACAATTCCGACTGTTTGTCTAATTGTTAAAAGTAGTTTTCAATTTAATAGAGACACTTACCAAAGACTTCATTGCTCGATCCTGAATTGTCACCGTTTTATAAGAATTGAAAGCAAAATACTCGGTTTATATACAATCGGTGATTTAATCTTACCTAACATTATCACCCCCACCAATGGCGAATACCGTTCAGCTAATATTCGTTCAATTTTTGCGAAAGTGTCAAGATGTGCACGCCTCGCAATGTTTCCGCATCAACGACGCAAGATTAGATCACGGTGCAATTAATCCACTGATTATTGACATCATCTAAATGGTGTCTGTTTTGATTCGCCGTTTTAACTATTGATCGAATTGTTGATCATTAGTCCTCGCAACAAAGAATCAGACATATTTAATTGTTTTTGATATAATTGTTAACCGGTGCTCCTTTCTTGTTGCTCTCCGCGATGGCTCGTTAAGCAATTAGATGCAGCGCTTTTACGTGACAGAATTTCCAGTGGCCTTTAATTCAAGATAATAAATTGCAGATCGCGTTATTAGTACGCGCGGACTTGTATTCTGTCGTACGACATTCATTAATTACAGAAGAACGTTAATGTCGAGAGTAATATTGATTTCAAGGAGCGGTCTTTTTTTTCGTCACAGGCAACTGAAGTAAATGACAGCGTTTAATTTTCACGACCCGACAATAAACGCGATGTGGAAAAACTCTCGCGATTAAACGGCTGTCCCGAGACTCTTTCTGATTTACGTCTCGGAGCTAACTCCAACCTTGAATCTCTCCATCGACGTGATACAGAGATCGATCGAACGTTCCCATTGCCGCTGACACTTTTTGCCGAGCCAATATTGTACAACATTGCCCGTAGAACGTTCGCGTTTTGGCGCAATCATAATTCCGTTCTTGCTGGCATTCCAGCCCCCTCTCTATCCCACCCCTTTTCACCTCTTTCTCATTCTTTCCCTCTCCCTCCTTCCCTTTGTCTTCCTATCTCTCTTTTTATTTTTAACTCTTTCTAATTCTTCCTGGGTATTATAATTTTTTGTGGCCGCATAAAATTTTCTTCCAGTCGCACAAAATGTTTGCATTAAGGTCTTTCTGTCGCCTTTCGGACTAACAAATAGAAAAACCAGGTCTCTTTCGGCTTTTTATTATATGAAAATTAAGGCAGGCCCGTGTTGTAAAACGTTTCGCGTTTACGCTATTTAGTCTGTACTAGACCGTATTGTTCGCCAGCTATATAAGGTCTACGTAAGGTGATCGTACGAACAGAGATTCGCCGGATCCCGGATAGACGGATAGACGGATAGCAAGCATGAAGTCTCTTGTAAGTACACGGATATTCTGTACTTTAGCCTCATCTATTTCTCACAATTCTCTATTGATAAAAATATTTTTTTAAAAATATTAGTTTTTTTTAATAATAATTCTTATTGTTATTTGAAAAAGTAATAACGTTAAAAGAATGTTATTTTAAAATTAATTTAAATCGAGGAAATCTTTGAATACAAAGCACTAGTTAAATCAAACCTCACATGATAAAAAAATTGATTTTACATACGAGTGATTTTCGTTTATCTGACTCTTGTGAATATTTTTGCACACGAGAATTTTTGACAACTATCGCCTGATTGTATAATTTTTTTAAATCTTAGGCCGCGGTTCAATTCACTCTCAAAATGCTAAATTGGTGTCACTCTATTTTTATTCTCACAGATGTAAAACAAGAATAGAATGATGTCAATATCGTTTTGAACGTGAATCAATCTGTGGCCTCAGTTTTTTTAAAAACCTCCCTTAAATACCTTTTTTAAACATTTTTCAACTAAAAATTCAAAAATATAAACTTCTTATTTGTATAAATATTGTATACAATTGACAGTATTAGATATAAATAAATATTCTCAATGAATATCACAATTTAAATATGCCATCCGTTTCTCTTTTCAGGTTGTCTTGTCGTGCCTCGTGCTGTCGACTCTGGCTCTGCCAGGTTACGCACCTCAAGAGGTGTATCATGCGTACAGCGGACACCACTATCATGGACCACCGGCCCCGCTGGCCCACGACGGTCGGGTAGTTGACACGCCGGAAGTGGCTCACGCTAAGAAGGCGCATCTGATAGCGCACGCCGAAGAGGCTGCCAAAACGGCGCATTACGGGGGTGGAGGTTTCGAAGGGGGTTACGGCGGAGGCTTCGACGGAGGTTTCGGCGGAGGTATCGGCGGAGGTGTCGGCGGAGGTGTCGGCGGAGGTTTCGGCGGAGGATACGGCGGGGGTTACGGCGGACACGGAGGTCACATCGTCGGGTACCACGGCAAACTCGCGCCGATCGGCAAAGACGGTCGAGTAGTGGACACGCCGGAAGTGGCCCATGTTAAGGCCGCGCATCTACACATCCTTGCTGAAGAGGCGGCCAAGGCCAAGGCGTACGCGTATCCCTATCCCTACACGCAGGGCGGATTTTGAACCCCGCCCGCCCCCCCCGTCGAGGAAGATACGTTTTACGGATAGACCGTTAACTCGCTGTGTCTGCATCATATCTTAATGTCTACGTTATGTCTTAACTGACTGCATTAATATATCTTAAACGAGAGCAGTGTCTTCGAAGGATTGTGCCAACGCGTCTTGTCACGTTGGCGGATGTTCATCTCGGATAAACGTAAATATGTATTATTTTTGTATACGCACTAAATGTAACGATATAAAAGTAACCAATAAAGTATAAACGTGTGGAATATAAATAGCCTCACAGAGATTTCCCTCTCATACAAGTCGAAAGTCATTTCGCGTAGCGTAGAATATCGCGAGTATATTCAATTACGCCTTTCGACGGTTTCAAACAGAAGGGCGCGAAAATTAATTGTACTTTTCCTCTCGCTTCGCTTTCGCTGTCTTTTGAATAATTTATTTTGCGAGTGTGAAATGTTTTATTTCACGCGGTTCCGCGGTGAGGTGCCGCGAGCTCAATTACGATTCAGAAGCACGAGTTCGGATGCCGATCGTGCGTATCGATCACTCACGACCGACTGCCACTCCGTCAGGCTCGACTAAACGCCCTAGGTACGTTGGTGTTGCGTTGGTGACAAGCGCGCAATTCCTTTCAGATCAGACCAACGGGGCCCGATCGATGAACTGGCCAGTTGCGACACCGTTCGGTCTCCGTTTTAGTAATTCAACAACTATTGTTATCGCCACCCCGTGGCATACTATTGTGATTGATACGACACGTGCGGATAAATAATCCCATAAACTGCACGGTATAGTGGGTGTAACTCCGTTGCGCGATCGCGATTCGAAGATAAGGACACGTGAGATACAATCTCGTAAATCAATCTCGCAGGCAGCTACACTTTTTTCCGCCTGATAAAATGCTAATGAAAATTTACGGGAGGCTTAATTGTCTGTAACATTGTCGTACGTACATGCAATATTTAGACAAATAAGAAGGGCTTGTGTTTTTGAATTCTCAGACAAAAACTATTTAGAAGGGAAGTATTTGTTTTTTTGAAAAAGATTTAGACTGCAGTCCGATTTAAGCTTAAAGCGATACGGCACTTTAAAAATATATTTAATTGTGATATTAAATACAAAGGGATAAAAATTAAATCATGATAATTTTGATTTCGATGATAATCACGATAATTTTTACGACTTCTCGATTAAATTCCCTCGATTTAAATTTTCATCCATTTATAGTTTGAAATTATATTTAACAAGATTTTTTTAAAATAATAATTAATAAATTAAATTAATAAATAGTGTTAGTCTAATTTTCGCTTCGCGTTACCCGTGTGTCGCTTCCGGCGAAAAACCGGCGGCTGAGATGACTGCGAGCTGCATCCGCGGATGACGTGCACAGCCGAGATGTATACTTTTATACGCGGCGCGAGGTCACGGGTGTCATTGTTAACGCACGGCGTAAATGTTACGGGGCATGGCGTACGATTAAGGAGAACGGTTTTTCCTGGGTGTGGTTGTCACCCCGCGAGTCGTCGTACGGGCGCGGGACGGTGGATAACAGCACGCCCGACCGACCCGCTCCGTATTCCTATAAATTGCACCACGCGCCTCGACGGCGACGGTAATGCGGATCTAAACGCACGTGCCACATCGTCCTGCCAAGATCCGAGAGAGCGACGGGATACCTTTTGGGATAAGCAGGGTGATCGCCGCGATGATCAGATATCTCGTGAGTAAGCCCGTAAACTTGGGGAGAGTGGCTGCCGAGTGATGCGCTCGGAATTCCCGACCGACTTCTCGTATCTGTCGGCTCGACAATTAATATTTAACAATTAATATTCAATGAGCGATTAATATTAAAATCTTATGCAATATTATTTGGAAAACTTTATTATTTTAAGTCTTATTAATTAAAACCAAGAATTAATTAATTGTTTGTCATCTTTTTCTCAATGTACAAATCTAATCAATGCCATTTTCCTCTTTCCTATGTGTTGTGAAAAAAAAAAAAATAATTTTCTTCCAATAGGAATATTGTTTTCAACTCGCCTCTTACAGACTTAAAATTAGATGTAAGTAAGAAGCAATGAACTCCGGATGATAGAATTTTGTGTGTTACATCGTAGATCTTTTTTTTCGCAATGTCGAGCGCTGCTCTGGCGGCTCCGCAGTGGTACGGGCCTCACGCTTCTCCGGCGCCGTTGGGGCCCGACGGTCGCGTGGTGGACACGCCGGAAGTCGCGCAGCTGAAGGCTGCTCACTTGACCGCTCTGGCGGAGGCTAATGCACGGGCGCCGAAGGGACCGGGACCAATCGGTGGTTACGCCGGACCCAGCGGTTACCCTGGGCCTGGTAGCTACGCTTCCGGAAATTATATTTCACATTACAGGTTTGTTTTGAATATGCATTTCCCACATAAATCAAACTCTTACCGAACCATTCTCATAAATGTTTTAATTCAAACGCGTATAATTGTCTCCTCCTTGGATTTTGCTTTATTAAAAATCTATCTTAATATTTTTGCCCAACGGTGAGAAGCCAATAGCAAACTTCAACTCTCTAAAAATCACTTGAACATATCGTGTTACAGCGGACCACCGGCCCCGCTGGGCCCAGACGGTCGCGTAGTCGACACGCCCGAGGTCCAGCAAGCCAAGGCCGTGCATTTCTCTCTCTACAATGCGGAAGCGCGGCGCGTGCCAGCCGGTCCAGCCGATCCAGTTGCCGTGGGTGCCTACGATCCATCCTGGAACAATGGCGCCTACAATCCCGCCTGGGATGGCCCGGGCAGCGGCTACTATTAATTCGACTGGAAACGATGTGGAAACGATCGGACGATCAGGGCAAACGCGCGGAACGAAAATCCGCACTTCCGCTCGTTTGATTGGACGTCGTAGATCGCGCTGGACCGTCCGCTGATTCTCGACCGCCCCCCTTTTTCCCCAGCTACCTCAAGAATTGGAAGACTAAGATGTTACTAACTACCTCTCTGATCAGTATCGAACACACGGTTCTCCCACGCCGATCCTCCGATCGCATCTTCCCGCCTGCATCTTTAGCGCCGCATCTCCTACTTGTCGCGCGCGAGTGCGAACACTTCCGGTGTATATGGTGTATAAAAAAATATATATATGCATATGACAGTGATATTAAGAAAAATGACTATTTCGTACTTTTGCGCACACAGTCCATCCACCATCCTTTGACCCGCTCGGCTTAAAGCAGCTGAGAGATTTGATTCTTTTTAATATACAATATAAAGATTTAAAGATTTTTATAACATTAATTTAAATATCTCTCTCTCTCTAAGAATAAATAGAAATTTATTTATCTGGATTGTGAATGTGTTAGCTACGATTCTTCTTTTTTGAATGGAAAGATTCCACTACATTCATTCAGCTATTTGTGTTTACGGCGTTTATTTCGATGTTATTCTACCGTTATTCAGATCTGCTTTGTGAGAGTACGCGACACACAAGAGAGATCGTTATCTGCTGAACTCGATTGTTGCATAGCTCGTTAGGCACGATTAATCGCGTCCTTGCTAATGGCACGAGACGTCTAGGAATCGCGCAAAAGATAACTGTCTCACATTATCTCACAATCGTAGAAACCGGTTTCCTCCCGTCGTTTCTCCGCGCAATCGAATTTCCTGCGCGCTAATTGCAATCAAGTAACTAAAGATCCATTAATTAATCTTTAATGTCCGGGATGTTCGCCGCCTTGATTCACTCCGCACGGAGGTTTTCTACGCAACCATCCGCAACGCGTCAATGCAACATGCATTCGAAATGAAGTTTTCTTACAAAACACACCCGGACGACCGGTCATGGATCACGAATCACTCGACGATCTCTTCAAGGTGGTCCTCTTCCCGTTGCCGATTGCTTCGTTTTTTCAAAAATTACCAGCCCATCGTTCAAAGAACGATAAAACTCAAGGTTTAAACTTCAAGGGATTGAAAAATAATGTTATTTGCAACAAATATTTGTTCGTTTTCTTAAACCTATCGATTTAAATAACACTATGTAACACGAATTTTGTTCCTGGGTAGTGGTTACGATTTCCTATTTTGTTTTTACGAAGAAAGTAAGAAAAATTGGCATTTTACTCGTGAAATTTTGAAATTTCAAAAACTTCTAAGCAAGATTACAATAATTTTAGCCCTTCAATTTGATAACAATTTTACAAAGTAATTTGATTATAGAGTAATGTGCTGATTACGAATATGACCATGAAGTAACCTTTTAATGAATAATATAATCCTTAAAAATAACATTTTGTAGGTTTTTCAAAATGATCGAAAATAATCTTTTTGCACATTTGAATTAAAATATCTCAAAAACTTGACGTAACACGATATTTTCAAGGCCAGATTCGTAATTAGCGCATCAAAATCTACCAGAAATACTTTCATTTACTTTAAGGTCAAAAAAAGTCGAAATTTTGTCGACTAGTGTTATTTTGTTCCGAAAATTACTTCAAATTTTAACATTATCAATTGAAGATGAGATAATATAATAAGATACATAAAATACTGCAAGCAGGCTGTTATTTGATTATGTTCAGTTATGAAAGTAAATGGAAAATTTTCAATTCCACTATTATAAATACACTGTAATCAATGTCCTCACCACAAAACCAAACTTTGTAGTAAATAACAATTCTTTTCTATACCTACTTTCGGGCTACAAACAATCAGGAAAACACATTTTTATCACAGGAACAAGCAATTTTTTAAAAACCGTTACAGTGTAATTTATTGAATCCAGTATATTGTAAATGTTGTAAAACAATAAATTAAATCCTGTTCAAAATTAGCGGAGTAGCATGAGGATTATTGAATCTTATTAATAAATTATCAAAATCTTAAAAATTGTAGACTTAAATTATTAATACACATTATATATATTATTTCGTAATTCTTTTAAACGACAAAGCGATATCGGATGGATTATACTTCCGTTTGAGGTCAGCGGAGCAGCGCGAGGGAGAAGAGATTATTTGATCTTGTCCTCAATATAATCGATGCCGATCCGCGCGGTAACGTGAGACGGAAGAGCTCGGCCGACCAGCTCGCCAATAGTTACGCAAATCTACGCAAAACGAGGCCTCACAATGCGAGAGTTAGATAGACCACGGTCGCGGACGCGCGGGGCTGCGATCTTTGCGCGCGGGAGATTCTTAGGTACTTTTCTTAAGCGTATCATCCGATCTTGTATCTTTATATCGAGGTCAGTTTAAATTGCGCAGGGTACGAAGGAGTGGGTAGCGAGGTTGCGCGTCTCGAATAAAATCATAAAATTTCCCCTCCGCTCTTTCCTTCGAGAGAGGAAACGCCCCCCCCGGTGACAGATCATCATTTCTGGGCGACGGACGCAACACAAGTTCGTCGACTCACTCCCGATAGTGATGTCATCTTTGCTCCAGGTTACCTCATTTTCGGTGTTGCTTCACTTAACCTACGATCCTCTCTGACACCTCGAACTCTGTTTACGACCGATTCATTTTCCTCTTGCATATTCAGCGTCAGTTGCGAGTTACGATTCCTGACCTTTTCGCGGCGAGGTATTCCGAATCACGATGTGCTCGGGTTCGTTCCCTCGTCGAGGAACGGGGCTATTATTCCGCTCCCTCGCTCGTTTTCTTCTCACGTCTTTCGTACACCGGTGACCTATGTGGCAACAACATCCACAACCGTAACGCGCGAGATGACTACGTTTCAATAGGATTTACATGATATTTCTTCGTTCCCAGAATTAAATCGCCATTAGAGCGCAAGAGTGTCGCAAACAATTTTTTTACGCGCCCGTGCGTTACCTGGGAAATACGCAGCGCGTAAGAAAAAAATCTAATAATAATTACACATTTTCCAGAGTAAATTGGCATCTGCGTGCGCGCCGCGCGGGCACGACGTCGATTAGCTCCACGGAACGTTGCGCCCCTTTTTATCTCGATAAAGTGTCGCGGCTTTGCTTACGTAAAACTGCGTGCCGCGCATTCGCCGCAAAATAACAATTGTTACGATACGCGGGCGCACCGCAAAACGCAAAACTTTCCTAATCGGCGTCCCACGACGATCCGATCGCTCTCTTCTTGTGTTCTTCCGATTTCTATCTGGATTAAGACACAAGAGTTGCGTCACGAACCGCCGCGATTTCTTCTACGAGAAATCCCGCGTCGCGAGATCTTTTGCGGAATTCTTTTCTTTGTACGCATAGAAAAAAAATTGCAAAAAGTATTAATTAATAATTCACCTTAATGCTGCGGGTTACTACAAAATATAACGAATACGTAAGGAGAAGTTAATGTAACAAGCCTAATACACACAAGTTGGTTAATTAGACATTTGTATGCGTTTCCGATGCATCTTGAATTAATTTTACGATTTAATAATAAAGTAACATTTCAGCGACACTTAAATTACTTTAGGCGCAATGGAATATGGAGAAATAGGCTAACACGTGAATAAAACTTTATTAAATCTTAATTGCTTATTTGACGTTGCACGATGATGAATTAGAAATATTAGTCATGATATTATTTTGTAACCGTGTAAATTACAAAATATTTTACATATAATGCGCTTGTTAATTAATAATAAGAATAACTTGTACCCCTACCTTTTTAATATATAACAAATAGATATAGAATTTAATTTAATTTAAATGAGCAATTATCAATTGTGTGATAATTAATTTTGGGGAAAAATCTAAAGAGACGGAAAGAGGGAAAAGAAGAAAAATAAAGATCAGGATGGAGAGAACAGGATTTCTTCCTTTCATAAAATCTTTTTTCTTAACAGTCTTTTATGTATCACAATTTTCGGAGTATAGGAAAGATGTGTACAAGTGATTGAGCGATGAGCGTTGCGAGAAATATGATGAATTTAGGAAGGGAAAAAAACAATTTATTCATCTAGAGTATGTACAGGCACCGGAACATATCGATTGACCGCGATTTCGCTAAGTTTCAGAAGCTCCCTATCAGATGTTGGGACTGAAAGTGATGAGGCTGGAAACCCGACGTCGGATTGTACACCTGCTGCGTGGCGTAAGGCTGAGCTCCTGGATACGAGGATCCCGGGAACGCCCGCGAACCACCGTAGTGCCCCAGGCTGATGGGAGCGGGGCCGGCCGGTGATCCAGAATAAGCTGAAACAATACGAAAAGCACTACTTAAAAGATAATTCGATAATTTCAAATATAGCAGATATAATTATCAGGAAAATAATTATATTAATTATTAATTAGATTAATATTTGTGGCTTCGGTATTTCTATAATTTATTTTTTATACATTTCGGTTTTTAAACCTTTCATGCCGCTACTTTCCCGTCGATCTATCAAATCTTTAAATTTTGACTTTAAAACACGTTTCCCATCCGCGCCCTACGTCAACAGCGACTTATGACGCGGCCCACGCGTCATCGCGGGTCATCGATCTCTCCAAGGTTTGCTTCGCTCACCTTGACCTTGGTTCTCGTTCGGATGTTCGCTCGCGTGCTTGTAAGCCCGGGCCTCCGCCTCGGCGAGCTCGGCCAGTCTGGCTGCTTTCAGGGCCGCCACTTCCGGTGTGTCCAAGACCGTCCCGTCGTCGGCCAGCGGTGCCGGTACGAAGGTGGTGGTTTTCGCCGGCAGCGCGTAGCCCTTCTGACCCACGAAGTTAGACCGTGGGTCGTACTGGGGTGGCTGGTGATAATTTGCCGAAGAGTAGACAGGCGCCGACACATGATTGGCCGTTTGATAGATCGGAGTCGGCTGCTGATAGCTGGCCTGCTTCAGATAAGGCACCGCGGTCGGCTGTGCGGCTTGATAGCTGTACGCGGGCGACGAGATCGGATGCGAATTGTAATTGGACAGGTGTTGTTGGTCCTTGTCCGGCGCTTGGGCCGCGCGGGCCGCGGCTCTTGCGAATTCGGCGAAGTGCGCGGCCTTTGCCTGCGCCACTTCCGGTGTGTCGATGACATTGCCGTCCTCGCCGACCGGAGCGGGCGGCGCGTAGGTCGGCCCCTGTTGATGAATCAGGGGACCGCCGTATGGGGACGAGCCGACGTATGCGGCCCTACAGGTCACCGCCGTGGCGAGCAGAAAAATCTAAAAGGGAAACAAATAGAAGCAATTAGAAATCTAAGAAAGAAATATTATATTCTTTTTAGACTTTACGCATTATTTTCAAAAGAGCTTTATTCCGCACGACTCTTGATCGGTCTTTCGGGAGGGAAATTTGATAGAAACGTGGTGGTCTTTAATCGTTACGAATTGCCAATACGTAATAGACTTGATCGGCCGCTTATCGGGTCATCTTGGGATTGCACGATCTCGATCGGCATTTCTTGCCGGACGATTTCTCTCGAACCTACCCCAACCTTTCACTTTCCTTTGTCCCGGGATCACTCACCAGGCCTCTCATGACGATCCAGGGGCGTGTATCCTTCGTCGAACTCCCACACACCTTCCTCCCAATAAAAAGAGCGCTGCTGCGTGCCAGTACTCGCTCCCAGGAGTGAGGGACCCGGGCCGGGCGTCGGCTCTGTGTTTTGTGTTCCTGGAGAACGGCCGGTTGGTACCATTTATAGTCGCGTTCGTCCGTCCCCTCCCACATCCCATCCGATCGCCGGCGACCTGGGGGGAGCCAGAGGTGATCGGCTAACCCGGGAAGTTCGCCGGAAAGATCGGAAAAGGAAAGGCTATTCTCCTCCCTTTCTCTCTCTCTCTCTCTCTCTCTCTTTCTCTTTTCGTCTCACTGTCTTTGTCTTTCGTCAAAGACGACCTTGACATTTGTATACGCTTTCTGCACTTCGTGACCGGAAACGCGTCGGGCAGCCAAAGATGCGCTCAATTGCATCTTGATTAACAGACCTAACATCGGTACTAATTTTTCGTATGCAAAATTTTTCTACCGAATTAAATCTGAAGGACATTTCGGATGTATCGATTTTTTGCTACGATATTTATTTCTTTTGTGGCAAACATTGGTTTCTCACGTGAGTTATTAGTCGTCTGTCATCGTGTTGCGTAAATCGACCCGATATTATTTTTCAATCGAACAAAGGTGCGTGTGTTTTTTTTCCACTCCCGCGTGATCCTGTTTAAATCATGTCACCGATAGAAGGAACCTCGGCGCTGAGAAACAACAAAGGCGTGTATCGACGCTAAACGACTTACCAGCCCTGAGCAAACGAAGGACTCGAAGCCGAAGGACGAGCTGCATTAAGAATACATTCTCACGGTAAAAAGTACATTGCTCGTAATGCAGGTACGTACGGTCCTCTACGACCCACGCGAAATAAATTTACGCAAAAATCTACGCTTTACTACGAACAAAAATTAATTCCTTCCAACGTGTTTGTCATGCGTAAACAATTGTTGCGGAACTTTCTAAAGTTACGACTTTGATTACGTTCTTTCGATAAAATTTTATCAACCCATTTCTAAGGCGAGACTTTATTCTGCAATATGTAAGTAATTATATTGTTCTATTTTTTCAAAAAAAAAAAATATATAATATATTTAAATAGAAATTAATAAAATTAAGAGAAAACAATTCTTACATCTTGCGAAGAAATACAGTCCCATATATCGAAATACACACGGATATGGTGTTCACGCACGTATCGCGTGAACACCTTTGACACTACCTGACGTAGTCACCGTTGACAAGCCCACACTGCAAAGTGCAAGCCGATAAATGCGGGCAAGTAAGGTGACGCGTTATTATCATCGTATGCGACCGCGCCTTTCTTTCCTCGCCTCGTTGCGAGGCCTCTATTATCGCGGCTTATCGATCTTCATCGCTACGTTCGATCGGATCGACGGGTGTTCTGTCGGCCACCCCTGGAGCCGCTCGCTCGCCGAGTGAAGCGTGTCGGCGCGATACGCCGAAAGCGACAGCGAGCAATTATTTACCGCGGCTCAATGTCAACATCTCTTCCCGCAGAAACATTCCGAACTGAACGGGTTCGAGCTAACGAGGCGATAGATAAAGACATTCTTGTTTTCTCGGGCAAATCGCTGCACCGGCGCGGTGCACAGTGGGCCGATACAGTCGAAAGTCGGAAATTGTCATTTACATTTCTATATTTTCATAGGATACCTTACTATTTAATAGAAATTTATAAAATAAATCCATAAAAGATAGTGGAGTGTGTGTTTTAACATTAGTTTTAAATATTGCGTTATTATCTAATTCAATTTATTTATGTGCTCTTAAGCGTTATCCAGGATCAACGACGTGACACATATTTGCTTCATTTGGGGTGCTTGTTCAATGCGGTTAAAAAAGGCGCCAAGAGTACGTGTTTCTTTACGGAAAATGCAATTACGTTACCAATCCAAGTAATATTATTTTTATTTTACTTTACAATATTTATTATTTTTTACATAATACAAAATAAATGTAAATGTGTGAAATCACAAAAATTGCCCTTTTAAATAAAAGTATAAAAAATTTACCTTTTTTTACAAAAATAACATTATGGAATAAAAGCGCTAACTATAAGAACGGATATTTATACAACATTAATGCATTATTACTTTTTAATATTAAACTGTTACATATAATAATATATACAATTATAATGATAAAACGTTTCGATTAACATTATATAGAAACCAAAAAAAGCATAATAAAGATAAATGCGTTATTTAAAAGAATTTGATCCTGCTATAGGGAAATAACGAAAACGGTTTATTATGATATTAATAAATAATAAGTAAGGCAAAGTATAATAGTAATATAAAAGGCGGGGTATAGGGGTAATACTGAGTAAACTTGTGTCAAATACAAATGATAAAATCTTTAGAATAGAGATGAGAATTCACTTGAATTCACTCCAGGGGCAGTAGGACACCAACCGGATGCTTTATATTACATTGAACATGAATTTTGTTGCCGAGAAAAAACGGGATAGCGATCTCTATTGAGTACTAATAAAGACAGAATGAGGCCACTAGATATTGTGCGTGATAAATTTATTTGATAGAATATAAAACGTTTCAAGATCTGTTATAATGCTTTCCCGCGTTCACAGAAAAAAAGCAAGTGTCAAATTAACTCTTGTATATTTATATGAACGCATTCATTGTTTTATAAATACGCAACAATATATAATCTTCTTAAAAGAATTTGAAAATCTTGAATTTCAACAATATTATAGCATTAGTTCAACACTATAAATGTTATTTCAAAAATATAATATTATTATTTTGATAATTTTATTCTAAAAAAATTATAATCTTCGATTTAAACATACAGTATTTTCTATTCAACATTTTTTTATTTTCATTCAAGAAAATTATTCTTAAATAACAAGAATATAATTTTCTTGATTAAATTAATTTTAAAATAAATCTTCATTCAAGTAAATTTTTTTTATTTAACGCAATATAATCTTATTTCAAGATTTTCATTTTGAAACTAAAGGTATTGTCAAAATAACAATATCCTTTTTTTCTCTGTTATTATTTAAAATAATTCGAACCTAAACCATTAATTAAACTTAAAATTTGGTCGGTTGAATCGAAACAATCGATAAATTTCTGTAAACTTTTCACGATCGATTCATATATTGCACATATTGGATCATTTTAAACTTTCAACTTTTTGGTAGTTTAATGTATTGGATCCCGATTATATAAATTTCATTATTTTAAATAAATTTGTTTTATATATTTAAATAATTTTTTAATACAAGAATAATTTTATATTAAGTTTAAAATTTACCTTTTATGTTGTAAAAGTTTCACCTATCATTCCAGTTTCATTTTAATATGAGAACTCTCAAATAATATGTGTCGTATCGATAGAATCTCACTGGTTGCTCCAAGTGTAAACTTTGTTGAATATTTTCAATAAAAATTTCAATGAAAATTAATGATTTGGACAGATTTTGATTGGAGTATGAAGAATAAGAAAACATACAAAAATTAGAAATTTTTACAAATATAATTTTTTGTCCCAATGTCCGATTTTCGAGCATTTCGCCCCACTGTGCAGCAATTCGGTGACACGTGAGAGAATCGCGTGTGTGTAATATGAGAAAGCGGGCGCGGCGTGCTTCTTGTGCCTTTTGCCGACAATGCGTTCGCGACAAAATCCAACCGATTGCATATCCACGCTAGCCTCTCAGCCGAAAGTTACGTTAGATTGTTCCTAAAATCTCCGACGTTGACCTAAAAAATCAACTGTGCGAGAAACGACAGAAAATTCTACGCAACAGATCTTTTTATTGTCGTCCCGATGATTATGTCATTATCGGTAAGATTACCGTGCTGTTGGCAACATGTGGAATTACAAGAGACATTCGCTGCAGCATTCATTAGAAAAATTAATATGATCTTTTTACGCTCTAACTAGATATTTTTCGCAAATGTAAGCAAAGATCGAATATTTTATTCTCTATTTTATTTAATCCGTCTAACATGAATCAAAGGAATTTTACCTGAAAAAAACTTATGGAGATTTCAAAGAAGAGTATAGTTTGATAATTATTACTTGTGTTTAGATTCAAATGATTAAAGAAATACACTAAACTTAACATATTATGTAGAGTCCAAGAACGTAGAACAATAAAGAATGAAAAAATATTGATTAGCCTTAACGACAACTTTACAAATGATAATCACTTTCACGGTTAACAGTCTCATTTGTTAAATCGTAAAAGACACCTTCGAAAATGATTACGTTTCAAGATTGAATTATTATGATGCCTTATGAATTATTATACTACGGTGTGAACACGCGGCTGAGAGACTTTTTTCTGAGACCACCGTCTACCTTGACGGTGTCACTTTGTCGCTTCGAGCAGTTCCGCGCAAGTTTCATACGAATGATTAAAGGACCGTCGCGAATTCCATACCGGAAATACCAATAAACTTGTCGTAATAAATTTGTAGCAAATATTTCAATGTCTAATTATAAATTTTTCATACGTGTCAGGTTCTTGTACAGCTTCGGCCAAAAAGATGATGGTATGTGTGAAATGAACATAGCTTATTTTACACATCTGTAGCAATGTATTTATGACATTTGTATAAAATTCAGAGAAGTATTTTTACTCTCACTATAACTATTTACAGTTAACAGTTTTCAATAGAAGAGCAGACGAGATTACATAATTATCGTTTTAAAAGTGAAAATGCTATTTCTTTTTAAATATAACAAGGAGGAAATATTAAAATAAAATATTTGTAGTAAGATATATGTTTATTTTTTAACCTTTTGTCGATCTCTTTGCACAAGGCACGCCTGTTAGAACGCATTCCCATTGCATCTGTTGCTAACTGCGTTGTATCCTTGCAGGCTAACGTAGATTGTACGCGCAACTTTCAACTTTTATTTAAAATTTAATTATAAAATAAAATTTACACCAAAAGACACGCGTTCAGTAATAACACTAAATTAGTAACAATATAAAGAAACGATATAAAAGAAGAAATCCAAACGTTATAATAAAAATATTACAGCACATTTTCTTATGAGAACATTTAACAAAATCTCTGATTCTAATTTACAACAGATAATCGAAATTAAGCAATTGGTAGCCAGATTTATTTATACTTTAATGTGAACCCGTATGCGTTAACGAGTCGAGCTCAACGAAAATAGTAACGAACGAGCGGCGCGCTGCGGTCCAGGACGACGACCGGCTGCTCGTGATAAACCGATCGCGCGGCCTCGTGGCTGAGCTGCTCGTTGACGTGGGCCGCCGCGTGTTCCGCCTTGGCGAGGGCGACTTCCGGCGTGTCGACGACGCGGCCGTCGGGTCCGATCGGCGCACCGGGGACCAGCTTCGTCGCCACCGCGACCGGTTGCACCAGCTGCGCGCCTTCGACCACGGCCACGCCGGGCGACGGCGCGACGTAGGCGAGCACGTGCTCGGCCGACTTGGCCGCTTCCGCGGCCAGATTAATCTTCTCGTTAACGTGAGCGGCCGCGTGCTCGGCCTTGGCCAACGCGACTTCCGCGGTGTCGACCACCCGGCCGTCCAGGCCGATCGGAGCGCCGGGCACCAACCTGGCGTAGACCAGCGGCGAGCTGGCGAAGGCGCAAGCCAGGATGGCGGAAAGGACAATCTGAAAGAACATGTTAGCGTGTGTTGCGATGTGTCTTGCAAATATATATTTGATGAAACCCGGAAATGTTATACGTTAATCTAGTTAGTCCTAAGCTTTTTTTCCTTTCTTTCTTCATTAGATTTAAATATAAGCATGGATAAATGTATTTACAAAGATTAAGAACACTATTGTATAATTTTCGTGATTTTTGAGAGCAAGAAATATGGAATTTATTCCGAAGTAATTAGGACAAAGCCGCGTTTAAGTTAATAATTAAATTATTCTGTTTCTTGTCTTTACTTTTTATCGCGCGCGAGCGACAATATAAAATAATTTTAAAAAAACCATAACCAGTAACCTGAATATTTTTGTCTAGAGATTCTTGGAGACATTCTTTACTCACCAAGACCTTCATGTCGAACGTAATTGCTCAGCTCCTCAACGCTGCCGATCAGGATCAGTACTCGCCAAGGTGCTCGGCTAATCTGTCGTGCACCAACCCCGATTTCGCGGCCTTATATACCCCCCCGTGGGGGTATAAAAAAGGCTTTGTGCCGAATCAGGCGCCACTACCAGGATGTATTTCATCGCAACGTAAATATCAGCATCCAATAAAAGCCGAGACGTGTGTGACATTGACGCCCCGTCATTCCATTTCTGTTCGCATAATCGCGAATAGTATCAGCCTCATCGCCGGTCCTCACAACGCCCGTCTAAATTGGTTCCCCTTCCGACTTGATTAATCAGAACTGCGTAAAAAAACAAAAAAAAACGATCGATTGAGCGATTTATCGCGCTCGCCTATTTTTGACGCCGTCAATTTGTCGTGGGTGATTTTCTTTTATTTTATTCGTTTCAGATTTAATCGCTTATAAATATTTAATCCTTTGTCTCCTAATGGACAGCTTTTTTCAGTAAAGAGAAAATTCTTTGTTTCGACCATGCATACGGTGCGTAACAATTTTATATTATTATATAATTCGCTAAAGCACATAAATTAATTGATTTTGTTACACACAATATAAATTCTAAGATTATCTCTTACCATTTAAAATAATGCAGGTCTCTCAAAATCCGTAATAAATAGATCAATTAAAAGATAGAAGTGTAGCGGAAGAGTAAGTACGGATCGACAAATCTGTTTTCGGCTGGCTAATCGAGGATTAAGTAACGCGACAGGTATGCAAGTGGGCAGGCATCATTACCTAATCGAGCAAAAACGACAATAAGCCTCCTCTAGAAGATTACGCGATCGCGAGCGACGCAGCCTTCGAGCGCGTCGTTCAGGCGCGACCTTCTAGATCACGGCCGATCTGGCGGAGAAATGGAAACGGGATCGGGTGTCTTCCCCGACCTCGTCGGAAAGAAAATCCCTCTCCGTTTCATCTCGTCGTCCTTCCCGTCGCTCTCCCTTCCTCCCCCCACCCACCCGCGGCTCTCTTCGTCGTCTCTCTTCTCATCCGGCGTAAACTCTCGCTTTACAGACCGGGCTTATCTTACCCGGGCGAAATGGAAGCGGGGCCGACCTGCGCCGATCGTCCTATTACGTGATCTAGGACTATAAAGGCGAGCGTGACAATTGCCGCCGGTGCGCGTCATCGAGTGCAATCCCGCGACGTTACGCCGTTCTCATCGTCTGCGAGACATCTGCGTGTAGTACCAGCACTGCTGCTTCCGGCGTACAACTGGATAACCCGAGAGATGACGCGTTTCGCAATCATGCTGTTCGGCCTGGCGAGCCTGGCCGCGGCCAAGCCCGCTTTCCTGTCCGTACCTTTGACATACGCGACACCCCTGATACCCGGTACGCAAGTCGGCGGCGCCAACGGCGGTGCATCGGACGCACCGGAAAGCGTGGCCACGCACATCGACGGGAGAACGGGGATGGTGAACGGAGCTACGAGCTCGGTCCCGGTTGGATCCCGGTCGCTGCGAGAACGACAGTCTTCCGCGCCGCTCGGCGCCGACGGCAGGGTCGTGGACACGCCGGAAGTCGCGGCCGCGAAGGCGGCACACGCGGCCGCGCACGTCAACGAGAGGATCAGCTTGGCGAACGAGGTAGCGAGGTCCAGCGGCACTCTATTGGCTTCGCCTGACGTCGTCGCCGCCGGCGAACCAGCAGACGGCAAAGTCCCGGACGCGCCGGAAGCCGCGGCCGCCCGCGCGAATGAGAGGATCGACCTGGCGAGTGGAGCCGCGACGGCCGGCGACGTCGATCTTGCGCGGCGCGTCGCGTACGGACGTGCCGTGGTGCCGTTGGTGCTCGGCAACGGCGTCGTCGCCGCCGCTCTGGTGCCCGTCGGCCCCGACGGCAGCCCGCCGTCGGAAGTGGCCACACGCGACGAGGAGAGTCCGGCGAGCGACGCCGTGAGATCCGTCGATGCCCTGGCGATCGCCGGTCCGGCGCTCGCTTACGGCAGATTGCTCTACTGAGACAGATTTCGCCGCTTGAAAAGCACCAAGAGGCAAGAAAAGTTGTTAATTCGACGAAGTTCCTTCATTCGGTTAAACTTCTTCAGTTTAAGTACTTATGTATTTTAGTAATATAAAAAGTTAAATATATTCGCGTTTTTAATCTAGATGCAAACGCTTGAATCGAAGGAATTTAATCGAGTCAAACAATTTAATTGAACTAACAACTGTTTTTCTGAATGTAGCTTAACTTTGCACGCAACTTTCTGCGGAATTTCTGATGATAGTCTGTTAGGCGCACACGGATCGTTTCTTCGACCAAAAAAAAAAAAAAAATATGAAGAGCTCGACGAAATAAAAATAGAATAGTTTAGCGCTTAATTATCTGTTTCTTGCTTGCATAATTGTTATTTTTACTCAAAATGTATGTTCTGTATACTAGGTGTGCAAAAATAAATAATACACAAATGTGAACGCACAACAAGAGTGTACAGTCATCGTAATGCCTCAATATATCGCAAGGGAGTACAATAAAATTGTTACCTTACATGAATATACGATACCTCACTTAATCCGCACATATTTTACGCTAAGCCGTACGACCCGTCGCGATAAAAGTGCAAACGCGAGACTCGCGGCAACAAAATTTTTCAATTTCATTATTCCATACGGTCCTTGTAAGACTTTGCGCGGCCAGATCCTCGCGAATGAGTCGAGGGATCCCCTCCCGCGCCCCTCACCGACGGCCGATCAGTGTGAATGATTCTCGTATACGCGAGGAGACGATCGGAGATAATCGAACGATAAATTAACGATAATCCGTGGCATCCTTCTCTTCGGGACGCAGCAACCCCACGCGGTAAACGAGCGCGCGCGTTATGCGCGACCCTGACGGCCCGACGTATTAGGGCACAGTCGGGCGGATCCCGGCGCCGGAAAAAAGCACCGCCCGGCGGATGGCAGCGGGGCAATCCGCGCAGCCGGATTCCGTAGACCGCGACCTCGAGGGGAACCACTCGCGCGAGACCAGTTCCCGCCGACGACGGTGGTCCGTGGTTACGCGAATTTCTCGCGACTCGCGCGCGCGGGAAGAGGACGCGCAGGAGGGTGCCGAGCATCGAGCGACGCCGCAGGGCGTGGTTGCACGCGACCGCGGGCGTATATATAAACGTGTCCTGTCGCGTCGTGTCGCGTCGAGGATATATACTTACCGTGGGTGCCGGCGTCGACACGACGATCGCCATGTGGAGCGCGTCCGTAAGTGATCGTCCTGACTATCGTTCCTCGCGTGGGTGGACCGCGCGACCCGCGTTTCATTACGCGCCATTCCCGGATGGGTCCTTGGTTTTTTTTTTTTTTTTAAGAGTTTAACTACACGTGCTCGCGGCGAAGGCCGCTCGGCGCGGATCGTCAGGGATTTTCACCCCTTCTCGTATAATCCTTTAATTCCCCTACTTGAACACTCTGTCCGTTTGTCCGGAAAGAACAATTGCAATTTGGATTTCATATTTTAGTTAGATTATAATAGATTGAGTTAAAATTTATAAAAATGTTGGTTATAAAATTTAAACCATTTCTTCATACGACTGAGAAAAAGGCTTGATTGAACGATTCTTGATACAATATTCTTGATATTTGTTACATGCCGTAATGTCATCCGCCGATCTGTAATCTCAAACACATGATGCCTTCCTAGCACAAAACATTGGCGCAATATTGGGAAGTAATGTAAAGGCAATATTCCTAATATTGGTCCAATATTGTAAAGTAGACACTTTACCTTATTTAGCCTTATTTACTATAAGCAGTAATATTGGTTCAACATTGGGCCAATGTTGAACCAATTAATTTTTCATATTGGACGTTAATTGCATTCTAATTTGAAACCAATATTTTATGATCAATATTGACGTTAAATTGATCAGTGCATTCTCAATATAACCAATGTTTAGCCAATATTAGTCAATGTACTACCAATGTATTGTGCTACTAGGGTTCTTAAGCATCTGCGACAGCTTTCGCAAGTACATGAATTGCAAATTAATGTTATGTGTATTTCCAGCTTTTCCTTGTCTACTGTTTGGTCGCTCCCGGCTTTGCTAGGCCGCCGGTGTTTCTCAGTTATCAAGACAGTCTGGGTCAATACAGTTTCGGCTACAGCGCGCCAGGATCGGCCAGGTCGGAAGTGAGGACGTCCAACGGTGCGACCAGAGGCACTTACAGCTACGTCGACGAGACCGGTGTCATCCAGACCGCACAGTACTTCGCCGACGGCGAGAATGGATTCCAGGTGATCGCGACGAATCTGCCGCAGGCGCCGCTTCCGGTCCAGGACACGCCGGAAGTGATGGCCGCGCGCACGGCGCATCTCCAGGCCCTGGAACTGGCGGCCAAGAGGGACGAGGAGGCTCAGCGTCGCGAAGAGAATCGGGAGAAGAAGATCGAAGAGAACCAGGAGAACGCGAGTCTCTCTAAGTCATTACAACAATCGGCGGTCAAGATCACGGAAACTTCGCAGCACGAAAAGGAGCCAAAAGGAGTGTTGGAGAATGCGAAAAATGTCGAGCTGAAGGACAGCGACGAGACTCTGCAGGCGGTCGCTTCGAGAAACGACATTGACAAGGCAAGCGAGAAGAGCGCGCAGAAGAAGGTACGTCAACTGCGAAAGACCATAGGTATATTAAGAAGTGCAGAAGGTATTGATGAACCATTGAATAATATTCCAATGGATTACAATAAAATTTGCAAATTCTTCAATGGCATCCAAATGTCTTGAAGGACATTTCGAAATTATTTCAAAAAGTTCTCCACCTCATCATCGACATTTTCTGACACGGTTTCGCAGAAATTCGCCGGAGGAGTATCGCAGAAGACCGTGCAGGACGGCGGTGCAAGTATCCCAGCGATCCCATTAATCTCCTCATTCGTGCCCCTGTCTCAGTCGATCCTGTCAGGTAAACAAGTGGTGCCGGTATTTCGGATCTCCTATGGAAACTACGAGCTCGAGCCTTCCGTCATACCCGAGTCATCGATCGCCGAAGGTTATTATAATATAATATTATAACTCACCTTACCATTCACTCTCTCCTCTGCTCCGAATACAAATGTCAAGTCGCCGTCGGCTATTTTTGTTAAACACTTTGCAGCTTTCCGTACGAAAGAATGTGCTACGCAGCATTTCTTACTCACTTCGGATTGTTTCGCGAGTTAAATGCTCTTTTGTAATTTGAACCTGCGAGGACAGATTGTAACCGCGCAAGCTCCGAAAATGGAAAAACAAAAAAAAACGAAAGTCTCATCGAGATCTCATCAGCTCTCTTTCATTCATGTCGCCCTTTTTCCGCCATTCTTCCGAAGGTCGCTCCATTTCCGGGACCGAAGACCGTTTGAGGCCACTCCTCTCCCACTGCGATCGCGACCGGTTCGCAAACTCGTTCGCCGATACCGTAAATTTTGCAGTAGATCGCGCAGTGGAAATTGCGGCAAATTATAAAGAGGGTAGCGCTAGAATCGTTAATAAAGGTGATTGTCTCACGCTTCTTCTCCGCAGGCGCTTCCAGGGTGATCACGCCAGCGGGGACAGCCTTGAAGAGTGGTGCAACGGCGATCTCAAAGGGAGCAGCTACGAAGAAGGAACAACCGTCGCAAGGCGCGACCGAACAGATTCGCGCCGTCAATCCTCTGTCAATCGCATCACCGCTGAGCGTGATCCCGCAGCCGAGTATCATCAGAGATGTACCGATTCACCACTACGTCGCATACAGCATTCTATAAATATGGCGATGTCCTGGAAAACTGCTAACGAGCATTCGCAAAAGGTTGAAGGGTTGAACAAAAGCTCGAGCGGTCTGAAATGATGAGGAAACTGGATGATTGGGGTTGTCTTCTTTTGCGCTTGTCAAGATATTTTTATTCTTCTTTACAAAATAATGCAGGATGTTGATGAACAATACAACGGAGTAGTACACGTATATGGTCGATACTAAGGACAAAGATAATCAAAATCAGCATCGTCGTCGCCATCGCCGCTATCGTCACTCGTCATGGGGACGTCGGTATAGCGTGAGAAGTAATACTTATAGGTATATAGCAATAAGATATTAAATGGTTAATGTAAATCTAAAAAATCTAAAAAAAAAACAAAACAATCTAGCACAGCTCCTTATTAGCTCCGATATGAGAATCTAATTAAGAACTAATGTAAGATGTCAATAATAAAATCACGAAACTACCATCACACAACAACGCCTAATGCGTTACGTCAATTAAAACGAAGTATACCTTCGACACTTTAGTCACGTTCAAGAGACGTTCAGACAGGACGATTTGGACACGAGCAAAAAAAGTACCAGTGTTAAAATTTCATTTCAAACTTTCTCGCAAATCTTAAATCCTCGACTAAACTGATCCGAGGAGAGCGGGGGGATTGGCGAGACGAAAAGGCAACGTTATTCGAACGCAACGCAACGTTGCCTCAGTTTAGAACTCGCTCGTCCTCAAAATTGGGTAATCTCGGGTAATCCATGTTCGGGAAGATTTTTACCGCGAGCCTAGTTTCACTGGCCTGAGATTTACTCCAATTCTGCACCGCGAGGACTCGCTTACCCAAACAGTCACGCGGTTACGGACCGCGCGCGTCTTTGCGGACGATTTAAAGCTCGGGGTAGATCGCGATGATTCGTTACCACGGCAGAACGAATCTCGGCGATCGTAGCGATGCATCTCGCGCGTACGAAATTAATTGCAGTTGGTCGAACAACTGGTCGATTGTAGCTTCGTCCGTTTCCCGCGCGCTTGAACAATACATCAGGAACCGTCGAAATCGTAAATCACGATTCGAATATAACGAAAATGACGGGCAGTTAATAACAAGATTACCGACACCGTTTAATCGATAATAATGACACAATAAAATTGCATTAATACTTTTCTTGCGGGAAGGAAGAGTTATAACGACGTAATTGATATCTGTGCCTCTCCACACCCCGCCCAATTCTCTATACATAACATTCTCTTTTACATATATATTTATATATTTATATATATAAATCTAAATTTTATAATATGTATTTATATAATGTTCATATTTATATATAACACACTTGTTCTAGAACGTCAAACGCGTTGACTTTGAAGCTCGGATGATCGATACCCTCCGATCCTCGTCGCGCGTATTCCTCTTCCCCTTTCATTTTGTCTGCTCATCAACCGGTTTCTTCCTACTTTCCCATCTCTATCCGATATATAGTCGCAATTTTATTAGTGATAAGTAATTGTGACGCGCGACGTACGAAAAGCTGTATGCACAGCTAACACATCGCGCGAGAAAGTTCTAAATTATTTTTATATGTTTATTTAAATTAGAAGATATAGTTTATCTCAAAGTATCCTCGTTTATACCATTTAGCGAGATATGCGTTTGTACCTGTGGACACCGCCTGCCGCGATAATTCCTGTCCGTCGAACATTCTGCGAAAGCTGCATGGGTTAGTAAAATTAAAAAAAAGATCAACTCTGAATGACCCGCGCAGTTTTCAGCGGAGTTCCCTCACACAACGCGCGATTTACGTGAATGCGAGCCAAATTATACCGTGGAAACAGGGCATAGAATTTATACGGGACATAAAATTCATTACGAACTTAATGTACACCTCAACATTTCGTCGCGAACGTGCGTTCGGCTGTGCGCACCGTTCGCGGCAACCGCGATCGAAATACCACTAGCAAAAGATAAAATGCTTAACTTAACGTTACGTGAGCAATATATGAAAAACCGATCAATTTCTCTAATTGAAACTCCCACGCCCAACCACCTCTGCCGTGTTCCTCGATCATCTTAATCCATTTCGATCAATTGTCACTTCTTGGTACCTCTTGATTTGCGACAGAGAAAATAGCTTCAAGAGAAGATTGTTCATTTATTCTTTTGAACAGCATCGAAAAAAGTCCCGTGAATGGACAATTTCGAAAAAAAAGGTCCATCGTTAATTTCGTCTCCCGACGAATACAATAGGAATGTAAATTGCCTGCAATAAATCTTCTGAATATTTTTCAACATTCAAGTAAATTTTGAAGAATGTTTAAAAATATGAAGGATATCGTTCACGCACAGTTAAAAAATTTGGACTAAATTTGGACTATAATAAATCGCGTGTCCATAAAACGGTTTACTCATTATTATGTTAATTTAACACAAATATGTTAAAAAATAACACAAATATTATGTACAAAATTAACACAAAGAATGTAACACTTTGATTCAATTTGGAAACAAATTAGGGATTTTTTAAGTAAAATTAACATTTATAATATATTGACATGTATATTTTATTCATTTATCTTAAAATCAACGTTTCAAAACTACATTATTTTTCTTGTTTGTTCATTTATCCATAAATTGCATTTTGACACAAAGAAATATTACTTTAACATAACATATTTGAATAATATAATCACATTATGTTAAATCAACACTTTGGTACGTAAAAAATTCAACACAAAATTTTAACAAAGACCGTTTTTAACGTAAATACAAAATGTTTTCTACTGTGCGCGCGCAGGTTTCATCCCTCGCTAATGCCTTCAGAATCGGATGCGCCACGTTCGCCACGATCTCGATCACGGTCTTTTAATTTCGTGTGTGGGCGGTATACTTTAAATATCCACGAAAATGTTTGGATTTTGTAAAAACGTGACGATTTGATTGTTTGATCCGCTTGGTTTCGAGAGTAGTCTTGCGACCCTCCGGATGGCGTATGCGACGACGTGACCCGTCGAAACATCTATAAGTTTTTTCGCTCTTTTTTTTTTATATATCACTGAGCCTCTCCCTCACGCTACGCCTCACGAAAACTACTTGTCGACTTACCTGGCGACACGATAAAATTTATTACTTAGTGCTCTCTCTATATATAGTTCGCTATTACTTTAATTTTTTTTCTCTCTTCTTCGCATAAATATGTACTATGTACGAGTATGGCCTGTACGCATCGGTTTCTTCTTTTGCACGTGTATATACGTGTGTGAATACTCAGGTTTTCGCAATACGTGAGTCTAAATTAGCTCGCGTTATCTCGTCCTGACATATAATCATGTATCGATGATTTCGATTGACTATGATCGAAGTGTGCACGTAATTTTTTTCCCACGCACGCGTTAATTATGAACAATTGACTTCGTACTCGTTTCTAAAAAGAACTTGTAACCAGACATTAAAAAGCTTTCTCTCTCTCTCTCTCTCTCTCTCTCTCTCTCTCTCTCTCTCTCTCTCTCTATCCTGTACTCTCCTTAATCTTCACGCCAAATGTTCTCTCCAAATTTTCGCAAAAATGCGTCATTCGCGCAGTACATTCTCTCTTAAACAAAAAAAATAGAAGGTGGATCGTTATGCATTGAAGGAAAAATTTATGTTCGTTTTTTTGCCAGCGCTACAAGCTTGACGTACGAAAAGAATGGCCGCAAGGACTTGAAAAAATTGAATAGAGACAAAAAGACATTAGATCGATTTTAGAGAGACGATATCGACAATACAACAGATAACGGCAATAATTAAATGTTACATCTCGCATCACTATTTTTTACATGATATTTAATAAAATACTATTGGAAGTACTTTTTGTCGTTCTCGTTGCGTTTGATTCTCGAGAAAAATTGTTATTACATGCTGCAAATAGGATAAAGTATTTTTTTTAAATACTGATTTATGTGTTCGCAGTAAATTCCTAATTAATACTGATAGTAATATTCTCTGATAGAAAGAGAATATGGAAAATGTTAGAGGAATGGAGACAGTTATTAAAAACGCGACACAAATATTAACTAGTTCAATAAATGCAATTATACCATTGTACAGTCACATTAATTATTTGTAAACGCAATTTAATTTAATAAAATAATTAATATCAAATTTTCACAATTATCAATAATGCTACGCTAAATGTAAATTCAATTTCTAGATTAATCTATAAAGCTGTTTGTAAAGAATTATAAATGGATTTTTAAAACAAATTAATAGTATTGATTTAAAACATGAAAAAAATACTAATTGTAAGTTGTTATCATCGTTTTAATAAACGATTCGTTATAAGAGTACTTCTACAGATTCTCCGTAATCTATAGAGAAAAGAAAAAATATTTTGCTAAATTTCTCATCTTTATCGTGCAAAATTATTTGCAGCGTATCGCTAAATTCAACATACAATATTCTTTCAGGAATAAAATTTGCAATTATTTTTTCGTTTTGCAGGTCCAATTTATCACAGTCAGAGTTTATATATGATATTCATAAATCGTCAATTATTAGTTTCATAAAAAGTTATGCTCCACTGATATGAACAAAATAAATAAAGTAAATAAAGAAATGTGCATACATTATTACTTTGTTTTCATAACACGTTTAACTTTCTTTGCGATTTTATTTATGCATATTTACGTTGTAAAGTATCAAAATAAAAGGTAGTAAAAATTCTGTGTGTGTGTGTCACGATGTAATCTTCTTTCCTAGACTTAAATATATTTATTTTTAATTCAGAAATAAATTTATCGATACGCGCGCGCTGCAATCGGACGAGATTGAACTCGAGACGCATCGCTTCCCTCGAAAGAACGTGACCTCCGATTTTCTTATCGAACAAAAAAAAAAAAAAATACTAGCTTACCTACATCTACGTTAGTTTTTGATTGACTAATCATCAGCGTCCATCATTGTTCTCCTTTTCTATTAATCTCGGGAACGCTGAGAGATATTTGGGGACTTTATAGACATACACGTTTACTTCGCGCGATCGCGCTATAACTATTTTACTTCGTTAATTATAAAGTAATTTATCTAAATTGTATGTACCGGTCTACATTTTATCAGCATGTTACTCTTAATACGAATGCCAACTACGATGCTTGGAAGACGCCCGGCCTTGTCGTAAGTTTCCCGGCGATCGAAGCATCCCGAGTTTGTCTTCCACAGCGCAAACATGTTAGCTCCCCCCCCCCCCCCGATAAAGCGCATAATCTGAATATCCATTTGTCTACCTAGTTACACGAAGCCTTCGCGCCGGCTTCACGCGCGTTACCACACATACGACGATTTTCTGGCAGACGATTAATTCGACAATTAGACCGATCGCCACTTCGTCCCAACAAAATCGACAAGTTTCATATCACTTATGGACATCGTGAATCAGGATGATTTAATTGGTGACCAAAGGTGTTACGCCGGACTTCGAAAACGTACACGTGAGATGCATTTTAGGTGTATCTTGCTGCTCGTGAGGGTATCGTGGTGTGTCTGCGAACGTGTGTCTCGTGTAGCACACAATGATGCACAGAGAACAGCATCATGCAGGAGAAAGATTTCGAAGATCGGAAATTATAGCGACACCGGTCACATGTCGTTCTTGACTCGACGTTGCTACGTTGCTTTGTATTACCTGCCATCTTGCGCCGATATTTAGAGATTCACAGATATTTCCCAGGACTATAAAAAAAAATATATATTTGATCTAATAAAATATCGAACTGCTACAGAAGTTACGTTACCGATTATTTTTAATTAAAGCAATCTGATCGTATTTCTCAACGCGTAGCGACATTGTTATCGAGTCAATAACGACATAGTAATGTCTCAGCGAGTATCCACGTGCCGAAAAGATCAGAGTTTCCAGTAACAGTGATAATAGTAGAATTATATAGTAAGTAGTAGAGAGAGCAGTAGTAATAGTGCTAGTAGTAGTAGTAATAGTAGGCCGTTCGAAGTAGATGGCGAAGGGGAAGACGACGACAGGCAGTAGCATAGCGATAGTTCGGCGATCAGGTCGGGCTGGAAGAAAAGTCATCGAGGAGAAAAGAGAAACTGAAACAGAAATCTGAAAAATTAAATAAAAATTAAGTCCCCCTGTAATTAATTGCAATCGAACCATGAAATCCTGAGGAAAAGAAGTATCTGTCGACTAAATAGAGAGAAAAAAAATTAGGAGGCTCATCAAACAATTTTAAGAAAGTTGAAATTCTAATATTAGTATTAGTACAGATATTATTGCTGCAGAGTTGAGATTCGCGGATTGCAAGTATCACAGCGATGAGGTTACCTCCCTCGCAATAAGCTACGTAGAGGGAAGGGAAAAAAAAACAGAATACATTAATGGCTCGTGAGTATTAGAAGGTAGAAAAGGATATGTAGGGTATAGTACATATATATACATTGAGATAAGAGTGTGTATATATATAGCATGTATATATATAGTATACAGACAGATGTAGAGCTACATAGATATACGGAACGCTAGAGGTACAAGTAGAACATGATATATGGAATACGAAATTATATAGAGTGCCACTAGACTTAGTTATGCAGCATTGTCGACAATACAAAACGTTAGTACGGTAGTGGTCAAGCTCGTCAGAGATAAACGCGACGTCCATTCGATAGCTCGTGTGCGGCTTCCCCAAGTGTGCTCCGACATACTTTTACGCAAAATATATATAGTCTCCCCCTTCTTCCAACGAGATATATGCATCTTGTTCAATAAAAATACAAGTATTTACATCAAGTATTTTCCAACAACGCGTTGAGAGCAACCCCCCCCCCCCTTCCCCCCTTTGCTCGTCGAGCAGAAATTTTAACGTTCATTCGATTCGTCCGATGACGACTCCTCGTCGTTCAGGCCATTATTCTAATTAATAATCGTTGATATTGTTAATTAGAAATATAATAATCTCTTCGATTTTCATGTTAAGTATAAGGAGCTCCGATTCGCTCCGACGTGAATATCGGGGCTCGTTCCGAAGGATATGGATGGACGTCGAGAGTGATCTCTGACGTATATATCGGAAGTGTGTATGTGTATATATTATATACACCTGTTGGCAAAAATTCAGTGCCACCGGAGCAAAATAATCGCACGGCTTCCGATCGTGCACGCAATCTCGACTCGATAAATCGACATCGCGACGGAGACCATTGCCAACGCATATATAAATTACACTGTGGATCGCGACTCGATCCATATTCTCTCTTCTCCTCTCTCTAATACCACATTAGACGCCTCTTGCCATCACTTCTTGTCCCATTCTCTCCCTCTCTCTCTCTCTCTTTCTCTCTCCTCCCTTCGCTTCGCGCACTCTTTCACGATTCTAAAAAGGTAATGACGTTGATCCCATAGAATACAGTGTTTTAAACATCTAGGCACAATTCCTAATGATTGTTTTGGGCGAGCTTGTGCGCAAGAAAATCCTCCTCCCTCACTTCCGAACGGCGGAACTCCGTTTCTCGTATCTTTGAACGCATCGAGGATCTCTTGCCTGTTCTAATGCAACGGCATTAGGCATCTTTTTGAATAGAACCGCATAATCAATAAAAATTGTATTCTTACTAGAATTTTTAATCATTGAAAAAGAAGTCGATAAGTGACGCGCGCGATTTCGACGTGTCCAATCTTCGTAAAATAATCTACAGAACAGTGATATAAAAATTTCTTTTACACCTCCATTTCGATGTAAGATCGCAAAACTGTCAAGAGATCGAACACTTGTGATTAATCAATTATCAATTATGCGCTTCTCTCGTATTTTTTTTTGACAAGAAATGCAGAGTTTCCAGACGCATTGAAGGATACGAAACACCAAGTTCGGTCACCCTTTCTTCCTGTATAGACCGTAAGGGCCGCGCGTGTGCGTGGATCACGATCGTTGCGTGTGCAATTTGCTCTGTTTGATCCACATCGACGCGGCTCCTCTTTATAAAAAAAAGGGGGCAGAAGTAAAAAAAAAAAACAAGATAAAATAAAGCAGATTATGAAAGAAAAGTTCGAGGACCGCGCGTAAGGAGCGACATAAGGGATCTATCCGTGTCTATATATATTGTATGATATATACATTTACCCTTTCAAGAATGAAAAATAATTCGAAATTCTGTTTAAAATAAATAAGATCGCACAAAGCTCTTTTATGTCGCTCCTGAGGGTCGCGCAAAATGGAAGCTGATTTAGGGAGAAAGGTGATTAGGCGGCCGGAGACATACAGAAAAAAACACAAAAAGGGTAGGTTTATTTTTTTCTTGTTTCAATCGTTTTCTTGACAAATCGAAGATTAATTATATGTATATGTACTTTCGTCCCGCTCGCTCGCGAAGTCTTTTTATTCTCGCTTCGACACTCGGTGATATCAGAGGAAGGGCGGGGATAGATCAGTGGAAGAAATAAACGTATCGGGAGGGTGTGACAAAGAAAAAAAAAATGATATAGATTCGCAACATCAAGTAGATATAGGGAAGGAAAAGGGAAAGAGGATAAATGGAAATTTCGAATTAAAAGTCGTTGTTTAAAAATGGCATAACATAAAAATACAGGCACAAGGACATACAGTTATTTACGAGTCGTAAACGCATTGACGGTTACAGTAAGAGCAAACATTGGTCGGAGCGGCAACAGTAGCACTCATAGTATAGTAGAATAATACAATAGTAGAGTAATATAGTAATGATAAGAATAGAAGTACAGTATAAAGCACATACGATTTATCATGTATATATAATAATAATATATGTATAGAGAGAGAGAGTATGTGAGAAAGATTAAGAGAGATAGAGAGAAGTAATACAGATGATGAAGAGAGAGAAAAGTAGAGAGACAGAAGAAATAGCTATAGTTATGAGATAGATGTTAAACGTAGAGAATGATAACGATTCGCACTGCCATGAAAATTCATACATCGTAAAAAGATAAGTCCGTTCCCCTTTTTTTCTTAAACAATGCAAGTACCACAGTCGTCACAATTAACGGCAGCAATGCGAATTGTTATGAATTTCTGACAGAAGGAGAAAAGTTGAAGTGGAAGAGTAAGAGTGACAGTGATGTGAGTAAAAAGACGAATAATGATGAGAATAGCAATAGTAGTAGAGTAATAGAGTAGAATAGTAGTAATGATGAAAGAGTAAATAGTGACAGTAAGAGTACAACAGTGAATAGCAGTATTTATTATCAAAGAGCGATAGTTCGGAGAAAAAAAACTAAAATTAAGACGATAGGAGTGTATTCAGAACTAAGACTGCATTCGTCGAGCACGCTATTAGCGCTATTGTGTTATTTTATCCTTGTCTAACGACCGATAAAAATAGAATAACGCAACAGCGCTGATAGTGCGCATTCCAAACGCAGCCCAAGTGCGTTTTTTTTTTTAGCGAGAAGAGCGGTCTCTCTCTTTCTCTCTCTCTCTCGGCACGTAAATCAAGCGCGTCGTTAATGCTAAGATAAAAAAAAAGAAGGAGAATTTATTAAACATAAGAATAAGATAATTATAATAAGAGTAGATAATTAATATTAATTAGCGCTAATAATAGTAAGGATCGCAATGGCGGTAATAGCAACCGGCGACAATTAAAAAGTATAAAAATAAGATTAATTAAAAGTAAAAGGTAAGAAGCGCAAGGGTAAAACGCAAAAAAAAATACGATAGCTTCAGCGGGAAGAAGTAGTGAACGATGATAATACCGATAATGTCAAAGTGGTGGAACGGGAATACTCGTAAGACGCTAAAACGCGGACAGACCTGGAAGATATCATGCAATCGAACTTCTCGCACTTATGTGTGTGATATGTACACATTTCCTTAAATATTTCCTGAGGTAATTTCACGAACGGGCATATGCATAAAACGTAAAGGAACTATTTTTTTTTCTTCGCGCGTGAGATTCGTGAAACGTTATCTCTAATTTACATAAAAGTTACGTTCGTCTAATGCACCGTGTTTCGCTAATGAAACAAATTATGCGCGCGATTTGCGAATCGCGCCAAGAAATTACAAAGAATTCGAAAGAAAAACGGATCTCTCATTCGCAAGCGGATACGTTAAAGGATGAAATTAAGGTAAGAAAATAGAAGAAAATTTTCAATACAAATACTTGAAATATATACAGCCAATGGAATAAAACGACGCGCCAATGACGATCGATCTCTCTCGGGGAGAGAGCCGAACGGTAAAAGCGCCTCCAGATCTGTCGAGACGGAGAAAAATCGAGAAAAATACTTTCGTAAAAGGGGGGGCTGAGGTCCAAGAGTCGAGCTATAAAAAGGTCGTGGGCGATATAATGTTAATATCGCGTCGGCGTACACTGTACATTTGTGTTTGGTTTCCGTGTGAGCGTGTCGCGCCAAAAAAAAGGCACGTGGAAGATCGTCAATCGTATGTGTTTCACGCGTGTCAAAAAGTATACATTCTCGTGTTTAATGATATATTTATATATATATTTATATGTATATGCCATGCATGTTGTGTGTGTGTGTGTGTGTTTGTGTGTGTGATAAATGCGAACGTGTGGATGCGTTGCCCGCGTCTCGCGTAAATGCTGGCCAACAAGATCATCTCGCCGATCGTTCCGACGATCCGAAAGTCTCTCCTCCCTTTTACTTCTCTTTTCTCCACGTTTACAACTGTTCCTTGAATTTTTTTTTTGTTTCTCTTACTTTCGTCCTTTCTTCTGCCGTGCGCTTTCATCGCGATTCGCACCGCGGTGCAGGGCGCAACGAACGAAAAAGAAAAAAAAAAAAACATATCACTCGCGATCTCCGCTTTCCTACCAATAGACTAATCCCTATATAATCGAACTTACTAAGAAAGAGCTTAACCGTTAAAACGCCCGCTCTGACAATGGTTCTCGTCGAAAGAAAATTGTCTGCTTTGCCGGAGACGAGCTGATTGTGACTTGCAACGCAATTCCTGGCCCATGATTGGTTTTCTCTCTCACATATATATCTCTTTAAGGTTTACCAAAGTTTTTAGAGCGCATCTCGCCGACGATCGAGCCTCTGATGACGCAATTTTGCACGATTCCAGATTTTATCAATCGTGCTCGCATGTCGCGAATGTTGTTTCCGCGATAGCAGAGAAGAATAGACATATTTTTCAAGAAAGGAAAGATCTTTTGTTTGTCTTTTAATGAGAGCAACACGCGGGACTGTCATCAGCTGTCGATCGGATCGGCGAACGGCAACTGTGAGACGAGGGAAAGAAGAAAGGTATACAGAAAACCAAGGATCTTCCTGGGCACGGAATTTGGAAAGTTTCGAGAGCTAAAAGGCGGAGCTGACGATAGGCTTGTCACGATAGGCTTGGAAGTTTTTGCGAACAGGCGAAAAATAGCTGGCAAGAATTGCTCGGAAAGGCTTGGAGGCGATGTAGAAGAAGTTCAGTATATGTACAACCTGAGATTTTTTCACGAAATTTTCCCGAACGTTGAAAAGGATGAGAAACATCGAAGATGTTATTCTAAGCTCTATAAATTTATCGAACAAAATATTCCTTTCTTTTTAAATATTCATCCGTATATCGAACAGTTTTTATGAGATTTCTCATTAATGCAACTAATAAGAGACTCAACAGTGTAGCTAAAATATAATTAAAAGGCAATCCGTTAAGGACATATTTTCGAAATATTTCGAAGACATAAAACTGTCCTTCCAACAATTATAATTGTCTTGCGAGAGAAACATTGATCTAGTTACAAATCTAGTCACTTTCGAATGAATAAGTCGCGATAACGATGCGAGCCAGAGATGAATCAATGAATCTTTTTACGTTTAGACACTGAAAAAAATCCTTGGTAAACCTGTGTAATACAGTTAATAATGATATTGTTAAAATATTTGGTTGTTATAAACAAATATAGTAATAACAAAATTATGATATTAACAAAACGTTTGATAACAATAATAAACATTTTGTTATAATTACATTTTTTGCTATAATTATCTTACGTTTAGTTGAAACTAAACTATTTCACTAAGATTTGGATAATTTTAACCAATGTGGGATTATCATAACCAAGTTTTTTTTCAGTGTACCTTTTTTTAAATTTATTTACAATTCTGTGTTGCTCGCGAGTTCGCGCAGAGTTGTCTGCCAGCTCGGTGAAAGTCTCTCGAAGAAAGAAAGTCCACGATCGGAGCATGGGAAAGCCTTGTTACAGGAATAGGGGGATAAGAATGGGGGACCGAGAAAAAGAAGGAAACACGAAGAAAGGGGGTTCGGTGCGTAGGCAGCTTATCACGGCTTTTCCGAGATTCCCTTCGTCAATTGTCGATACAGAGAGTCGAGTGATTGTCATTTAACTATACACATTACTTAAGTCTGGAGGCTTAATTAGAAAGGAGCTACTACACGACTCTAAGACGCTACACTTAACGATTCTTTTTTTTTTTTTACTTCGCTAAACACTCCTCGTTACAGGAGATCGCGCCTTTCTCCCTCCTCCTCTCTTCCCTCTTAAGCAACGCTTCTTAACGACTACTGTTTAGTTAATTTCTACAACTCTCGCTGACTTAAAACGTACAGTGGTTTTTTTTTTCTTCAGCTGTCCTTTGTACGCGCACTAATCGAGAGGAAACAAACGGATACCCTACATTTCCAACTATACGAAGGTGTCGTTTCGTCACGAGAGGTTCTAAACGATCTCTCCGTCTCGCTACTTCTCTCTCTTTATCATTTCGAAAATTAGGCTCCGTCGAATAGTATTGTTTATCTCTACGTTCGTCCTCTTCTCTTACGGTATACCCGGTTATATCGGCATGGCAATAGCGATAGCGATAGTCTCGATACTACTCGAAATAGCGGCTCCATCATCGAAGCCTCTCTCTCTTCGCTATTCCCCCTTAAAGGAAATCCACTCGAGAGCTCGAGACGCAAGGATCGTGGTCGAACTATGCTTTCTTCCGCGCAAACAACGGTTGCAAATGATTGACAAGTTAGATTGATCGTTCGTCCGAGGTCCCACCGTCTCATCTCTCCGTCACGCCCTCATCCTCGAGATCTAATCTGGCGTGAAACCCTCGTGTAAAAGCAGGCAAGAAAATTGCGGAATCACTCAGTCAACAGGCACATCAAACGAATAGTCCGCGTGTTTCAACGATCTGTGTACGTCAAGACATTACATGCGCGCAGGCGAAAACTTCGTGTATGGATTCTCTTCGCTCATCCGCGCGTCCGAAGGATCGGGATAACAATCGACGTGGTAAGCGCAAACGCTCTGAAGGAATCGAATCGAATGTTTAACGTTTAAGCAAAGAAGATGAAGCAAAGAAGGTGGTGTGTTTCGAGACAAAAGTAAAATATAATCTTTACAAATTTCTTCCTTTGGCACGCGAAGGCTTTATGGATTGTGTTAAATTACACGTTACAGCATACTGGCGCTAAAACCGATCGTCACCTCGATCCTCCGTGTAAAATGCCCGTCGATTACGATCTGCTTCGTCGACGCTTTATCCCGAAGACCGTCCGCACTTTGGAGACCCTGTGTGTCTTTTAAATGCTTCTCCCCTCTCGCGGTAAACTAATTTTTACTTATTTTAATTTTTTTCGAGCTATGTCTCTTTGTGTGTGCATGCGTGAGAGAATGTACGTGTTCTGTATCGTGTTGTATGTCAAGGTAGTCTCTTGCTGCTGGCCGCCCGTTACCGTGTAACATTCGAATCTCTCAATGCTAAAAGGAGTCACTCGCGAGTCGCAACAGACTGTCGATAATTCGCAATTGCGTCCTAACTCTAACACACGGGAAAAAAATTTGACGCAAGAAAATGGAGATCACCGCCGGCCCGAGGCGCCGACGGCGTGCGTGTCTTTTTAGATCTGTCCCTTTCTCGGTATGAACGACGCTTAAGGCCCCGGTTAGGCAAGCGCAGACCATATTCCGATAATTCCCTCAACGATATATCTAAGATAGCACAGATATAGTCATTTGAAGTTCCTCATATACACATATTTTTTATACGCCTCGCGCCTCTTATCCGATCACGTTAACGTTGCATATCGTATGTACGTGTGTATGTATGTGCGTGTATTCACGTGTTCTCCTCCGTCCTTGCCGTTTTCTATGTTCTTGAATTCCGCCGCGAATTATATAATATATATTTATATATATAATTTATATATAGATTAATCTTTTCTCTAATTTATGTGATAATCCGTAACACGTTAGTAATCCTATATTTATATATATGTATATGTATATATATATATATATATATATATATATAGACTTATCCCTTATTAATAAAATATAGATTATCGGGATGCAGCCGTTGCGCATTTTGGACACACCTGTTACATGCGATATATCAAATATATAATAGATACAAGTCCGTGTGAATGTATGTATGTCAGTGTCCGTCTGTTAGTGCGCGACTCGCGTCTGAAGTGTGTAGTGTCTCTGCTTTTGTATGCTCGAGTACATGTACAGTTCAGTGTATACCCTCTGTGTGTAGGCTAAGCTTCGTCTACTAACGTGGCTCTCTACCAGACCCCGAATTTCCTTGGTCCGTATGCGACGTCTCACCGACGTCGCCAATCTCCTCTTTGTGCCTCGCGACTCTCCCTCGACCGGGGTCAATGAACCGAGCACGATACGCAAGATCTCTTGCTCCCGACAAGAAATAGACACGCACGCGTGTGCACTCACGTCAGGATAGTGAAACCGTCAACGCTCGCTCTATTTTCACTCGATGGAAAAATCTCTGCTTCTTTGATTATTATCCGCATGAAAGCGTAATGTCTACGTTAATGGCAAGAGTAGTATGAAAGTGAATCCTCGTTGAACCACCGGCCGAACCCCTCGCGCGAGTCTGGGAAAATTTCGGAGTCTGAATAATCTACGACACCATGTAGCGAGTGCTGGCTACTCCAACCCTCACCTCGGCCCCCCTCAACCCAGCTAGTGATATAGTCAATCTATCCGTCTACAGGGTGCCTCCTCATCTTTATTCATTTTTTCTTCTTTTCGTTTTTTGCCTATCGCGCAAGAACCGTCCGAGCGGAAAGGAGGAAGGCCGATCTAAACTGTGTGTTGTATGACGACAGAATGAACCGAATAAACAATCGCGATTTAAAACGTCGGGCACCCTGTAGATATCTATAGCTCCGCATATAGCTGCCCCGTTTCCGGTATAACGTTTCTATAAATCTGATAATAGTCTATCATGGAAAGAGAACGGCTCGCGCCGTTCGCGAAAAGAGTTATATTTTGACGGTGTGACGCTCGGAAGGAGCCTCGCGTTGAATTTCTTCTCCAGCGAGCAGAAGAGATGATTGTCACCATTAGCGTCATGGTGTAAATAGCAAAAGATAAAGAAAAAAAAGAACATTCGGGTTTACATTGAGTTTACTACAATATGAGATTTCAAAAACGAGAGAGAGAGAGAGAGAGAGGGAGAGAGAGAAAGAGAAAGAGAGAGAGAAAGAGAGAGAGAGAAAATAAAGAAAGGAACGAAATGCTGGGTGCACTTCATCACGTATGTGTTATGTGTTCCGTATGGATAGGTATGTGCGGACGCGTGCCGTGCGCGTCGACAGGAATGTGCTAAGAAACAGCCGGCAAATGACAAAATGTAATTAGCAACCTCGCGGGTGAGTGGTGGGTGCTCGACGTTGCAATTCGCGAAAGATACACATATGTGTGTGTGTGTGTGTGTGTGTGTGTGTAGGTGTAAGTGTATATATACTTATGTATAAATCGAAATATATATATTTATATATAGCTCGGGAAATCGAGTAACACTCCCTGTACGAGCTGTTCAGGTACGCTTAGACGATATTTCGTGCCGGAAGTAAGAATTGTACGGAAGCTCCCGCACAGTCTCTCTCCCTCTTTTTTCTCCCCCACCTTGTGGCACTCTCACACTATGTTCCGCGATATGCGATAAGAATCGAAGATACGAACGTGTAAACGTAAGTGCGCGGGCCGTACAAGACGCTTTAAAGGTACCGTACCGAAAAACAATTCGAATAAGACAAACGAAAACCAGGATGTAAGAGAAGCGTGTCTAATTCCAAGATCGATACACAGGCGAACTAAACGAGCCACTGAAATCGAGAAGAAACCTTTTAATCGGCCAAATAAAAGCTGGTATCATGCGCTAGAATCTATATGTACATCCATGGGCGTTGCGGAGGTGTACTTTTGTGTCATTATTTAAAGGGTATGTGTCTGCTGTCTATATATATATATATATGTGTGTGTGTGTGTGTGTGTGTGTGTGTGTGTGTATGTGTGTGTGTGTAGGTTTTGTGAATGTTTCTCGTGTAACAGATGTTGCAGTCCAAATGTTCAAAACGTGTGTCCGGTTAAGAATATATAAATGCAGTCGAAGTAAATAACGTAGTTATCAGAGGTCCGAAAGACACAGATCATAGATGCAAAGACTGGCCCCTTCGCTCATGCCGGCTACTCGCTACGTCTCTAACAACTAGCTGATTGGTCGGTACTCGATCGAGGTTCAAGATGGCCGATCAGGGAGGGATCCCACGAAACGTTACGGTCAATGCGAAGAGGGGAACCCTCCGGGAATCGACATCCGCGCTCGATCGAACAGGAATATCCCATTCGTACTGTTCATCAGAAGAGATCCCGTTCTATAGAGTTTTAACGGCTAGCCTACTTTGGCACAAACAGCACACCATGCCCGAGCCGGCATTCGCTTTGTTTTTTTTTGTTTTCACAGTTTCGTCACTTCCTCTTATGCGATCGCTCTGCGCGGTTCCACGATTTGGAGAAACTTCTCTTCCTATCCCGTCCTTCATTCCCCTTTGCACCACAGTTTATCTGTCGAAGCCGTGCAATCCTACATTCCCGCAAATACAATCCTTTCGCTCTGCCTTCACTTTCTTTCTCTCGCACTCGCACAATTACTCTCTCCCTTTCTCTCTCTCCCTCTCGTTCGCTCTCAATTACGCCTTCGCAAAACAGTTTCTTTCCAACATGCGCCTATTCTTCCTCCTACTTCTTTCTACGATCAGTTATGTTATATCAGTAAAATTTAATTGACTCCAACAGAACGTCGATTAGACAGAAACCCGTGGGCTACGCCGGCGCGCGCGCGGCATGGTTTGTCGTTCAAGGATTTAAGGATTCTCTCATTCCTGAGAAACGAGATCGATTATCCTTAATGTCGCGGCGTCCAATCAAAACTTCATCTCGTGCTTCTCGGCGAGGACACATCGGATACCTCGAAAACTGCCCCGATCGATCTGTACATCTTGCACGCTTCTACTAAACCCCCGTGAATATGCTTCTTGTTGCACTTTGTTCTTGTATTCATGTATCTACAACGCTTTGTCCAACAAGAACCAAACGTTGCAAATAAGTTCTAATCGCACAATGATTAATTTTCTCGAACACTAATCCGCACATATTTAATACTCGCTTATATTTACGGGGAAACTGCCAACTACTGAAGGAATGCTTTGATATCAGGAACTCTCGATGGGGAAGCTCGAGACTCATCAAACGATGGAACTATTGTTAGCACGGAGAGACAAGATATATCTCTCCTCTGTTCTGATAGATATCATCATCCATCGACGCAAATTATCCTCAAGATGTTCCGAAGTGTCACCCACCGATCGGTCACAATAGATACAAACTTTCCGCGCGCGCCCCGTACGTTGCAAACTTTTAATTAGCGATATGTTCAACGTTTCACTCCTTCCTCTCCTAGTCAATTACTTATCTAGTCGCTTACTATACGATTAAGATCCTAACACATGCCTAAGCATCTATTCTAACTAAGAAATCTGCGCGCATTCAGTTGTATATATGCGTCTGTACGTGTGTATTTGTCTATGTGTTATGTGTATGTATAAATCAGAGGGCGGTCGAACATTTATCTTCGCGCGCGGCGTGTGCGTGATTGTGTATATGCTTGTGTGTCCGTGTGTACGTATAACTGTATAATTACGGTCTCGTAAAGATACGGATGCGTGTATATGTATGTGTGTGTGTATGTGTTTGTGTGTGTGTGTGTGTGTGCGGGTGCGATATAATACTTATCTCCAAACTGAACGTACAAATTATAAAAATGCCATCTGCGACGACCGTACGATGACGCGCGCAAACGCGTCGCGTGGGCCTCAAAGCGGAGGACTCGCCTCGGCCATCGGAGCGTTCAGGCACTGCTCGACCCTCATCTAAG
The DNA here is from genome assembly GCF_013373865.1 of Monomorium pharaonis. Lineage (NCBI taxonomy): Eukaryota > Metazoa > Arthropoda > Insecta > Hymenoptera > Formicidae > Monomorium > Monomorium pharaonis. Next base: position 15,704,279 of record NC_050475.1, on the reverse strand, counting down.
AAGAAGCGACCTCGCCGAATAGTCGAGAATACTGCAGGTACCTTCGGGAGCGAGAGACCCGCTCCACGAAGAAGCATAAACGTAGGTCGAGCGGCACCGGATACGTTTGGAGTGGCGTACCCCAATTAGAATAGCTCTCAGCACGCAACGACTTTGATAATTGCTTCGCTTCCGCCTTACGAACGGATCAACCAGTCGCGATAGGTAATACGGATACGGGAAGAATTTTGAAGGCCGATTCACCGTTTTCATCAACTCTACTCTCCGATTTCGGCCGCTACCAATCCCGCGACGTAAAATCAACGAAAGCGATCGGTTCGTCGGCGAAATAGTAGTACCTCGAAAGCATGCAAAAGGTCCCGTGACATTGGCCGTTTTTTTTTACTTAGATACCCGGTTGATTAAAACACGCCGTTCCCATCGTACTCGATCGGTCGGCCTCGTCGATCGTATTGTCTCACTCTCGGAACGGAACGGAAGCCATGAAGAAGTACGCTCGGTCGCGCGTGTGTGTTTGGTCGTCAGAAGAATAAAGATTGTCTCGTGGGAAACGCTGCTGATTCACGGCTGTGGTCGACCACCGCGTCGTGCGTGAACGTACGACGATATGCGCGGTCCATTGATCTCCACTTAGCTCTCTCTTCTCTCCTCAAGGCCGCTCGTCGAACGAACACGTCGACGACGGAGACCTACCTACCGAACTGTGATATACGGACGCCGTCGCGCGCGCTTATCGCGAGATGGTCGCCCTTGTGTCCACGTAACTTTGAAAAAACCTTAACCGTAATCACTGCCAGCGGTTCGGGCCGCGTCGATCATGAATTTTACATGTATAATAATATATCTTATCTTCCCTAGCATTAACTCTGTACAAGAGTCGAGGACTATTCGCCACACACTGTACTGCTTCCTCGCTCCCGTCTAATCCTAATCTATCCACTTTGTCCCCTTAAGCGTGCTTTCTCTATGTATACCTGGCTGCTAGGCTTTTCATTTCATTGCTTCTTATCTCTCGCTCATTGCTTAACTCTCCCTCTTTCTCACTTTCTCTCTTTGTGTTTCTCTCTTATTGCGACGGTCCTGGCTTTCATAAGAATGATCGATTGTGTCGCATTATTCTCTTTCTCTCTCTCTCTCTCTTTCCACCCAATAATCATCTGTTTCTAAATTCCTCACATGTATTTAAAATTTAAATGTGTAGCATTAATAAGCTTGAAAGCCAGCACCGGAAACTACCTTCGAGAAGGCCGTCGCGAATTTGCTTCTTCACAGTTTAACTTGAGCGCTTGCAGCCCTGGTACATCTCGAAACACCCTAGCAACCCTCAAGTCAAGAATTAACTGGATGCAGGTATAGGTGCAATGCCGTATAGACGTCCCAACAACAAGGGCAAGGCCTCGAAAGCATCCTAAGCTCGCTCGAAAAAGCTCCAGTCCGCTTGTGCTGCTGTATCAAAGCCCGAGTGCGCGACGCAGTCCTGCATAGGTCACGCGTGCGATGCAGTCGGTCTATATCAGCGTAGCGACTCTCGCAGGAACGGACGAGCATCTGAGCGGATCCAACTGTGGGACCAGTTCAGTCATAGACCGAAGCAGGTGACCAAAGGGGGACTAGGGCGTACGGCTGGTACCATTGCTGCTCGTGCGGTGGCGATTCTTGTTAGATGTTGCTTTTGGAGAACGACACTCTGAGGTGGTTAGACTCGCTAAGCTGGTAGTTATGCATTTTCTGTAAGAGATAAGAACAAATCGATATAATTTCACAATTTTATGACAATTAAGTTAATAATCAAAATTTAGCACAAAGTTAATCTTAAGAAAATAAACAAATTAATGATAGTACATCATTTTTAAGGAAAAAGTGATGTCTAATAAAAAAATAAATAAGTTTTAAAAGTAAATTAGGGATAAAAATTTCTTTCCATAAAAATTTGCAACAAAATAAGCCAAGGGTTCCTATAAGTTTTTCCACTAAAAGGCCAAAGTTCAACCATGCTATTATCGATAACAATGACTTACGATCAGCGCAGCCACGGCATCGTCCATGTTAGGCATCTGTATGAGAGCCATCTTCCTGTCCTTCGGGAAGAACTTGAAGGCTTTCACGGTGAAGCCGTTCTTGGTGAAAGCATCCTTAATCTCTTCCTCCGCTACCGTAGCCCTAAAAAAGTAAATTGAACGTCGCTAAGCTATCAAAGGAGAAGAATGAGACGCGAAATGCTATTGTTGCCTGAATCACTTACGGAATGTTTGATAAATGCAGAGTCGCGCTCGGCGGATAGATGTTCTGATAATTCTTTGAGCCGGGTTTCTTGAATCGGTGAAGGGTGCTGTTGGTATAATCTTTCGTAAGGCCCGCATCTGGCTGACCTTCTTTCGGCAATTGGACCGTTTGGTGCTTGCTAAGCATTACTTTGATTTGCTTCCCAAACACTCTTAACTTGTCCATGTGGGTGAGCGCTGTTATATAAATTAATTAATGTTAATTAGCCATTCATATACCCGGACGTAAAACAGTTGCGCTGCAATTACGGAACAATTATGGAACAAGAATTACATTGTTTTATTTCTTATATTAAAACATTTCATATTTACAGAAATTATTTCTTTTTCACATTTAACAAACGAAATATTTCCGGAGACAAAACGTGATTTTAAGTCATTGTAAAACATGTGCAATCAGGAAATATCCACTCACCTAAAAGCGCTTGATGAGGTTCGGCCATTTGTATTAGTGCCGAGTCTTTCTTGTTGTAGAGGATCTTCACACGCTGTACATCCCCGTAAACGCCTACATGCACAATACGCAAATTTCTTTTTAGTAAACTCGGGTAGTAGCGACAAATCGCGTATTCTTTTTAAAGAGGCTGCTTTGAGGATTACCGAAGATGAACGGGACAATATTTCGGTCGATCGAAATCAGGGTACGATCGGATCTAAGAATCGGGACATGCAAGAGGCGAGCAATTCGGCTAAAAGCGAGCGATTCGGCTTTTACTTTCAGAATATAAAATTATTCGTTCAACAAAATAAATAAAATTTTGTTGATATTAATAATTTTAATAACGTTAGTATTAATAATTCTTGATAATTTTGAAATGTATATAATTTTTACAGGACATTGCCTTTTTAACAATAACTTTCTAAAAAATTAGAATAACTCAAAGTTGTTGTAAATAAATAAATCGTTAATATCCTTACAGTCCAAAAAATGTTTATTAAAGTAAAACGCATTAAAAATTAACGAAACGGCAACAACCATTTATTATTTGTGTTTTCACGAAGTTTAATTCATTTAAATTCTACATTTTTCGATATTACGTAGCCACGGAGCGAAGCGAATGAAATTTTCGCTGGTTAAAAGTCGAAAAATGGATGGTCTACGCGGGACGGACAGAAAATTTTTAATAATTTTTTTAAACGCGCTCCGTAACACAGTACGTGACTTTTGTACGTTCGTCTGCAATTATCCGGGAAAATCTGCATAACAATCGCTCGCGGAAAAGAAAAACACGACCGCAGCCGAGTCGCCACGCCTCGTTAATAGTGAGTTCCTATGGAATTACGTAAAATAAGCGAAAGCTTACGTAATATTAAGGTTGTGTGGAACTGATATTAATAAAATATTAATGAAATAATTTGTATAAAGAGATGCTTGGAAATAGAGATTGTGAGAGAATTTGTGTACAATTGTGGTGGCCGGTATGACGATGGTGATGACGGTATGACGGTGATTATGAATTTGCGAATGGAGTAGTAGCTTGTAGTAATAAAATAAGTTGAAATCACGAAAATATCGAAAGAGTACGGATTAAACGTTAATCAGAGTATGTTATGTTGCGGATGTTTCACGAGAGTAAAACATGACGAGAGGGAGAGAAATGACGATGCTCGAGTTTTGTCAGTTGCCGAAAAGAAAAAAGAGAGAAAAAAAAAAGTACAAATAAAATTTAAAAAAAGAAACGAAATTTAAAAAAAAATAAAAACGAGGAAGAAGGAAGAAATCTTTTCTCTTTCTTTTTGCGATATGAAACGCAAACCTCGGACGTGACAATCGTATGTGAAAGATTTTACGTTGGCCTGTTCTTTCTTTTATGTGTGTACACGTTAGTCTTTTATTCGTCGCGAAGAATATCTACGTGACCAAAAAATAAGGTGCGAACGTATGTATTTTCCGCCTGTTATTTTCCATCTTTTTTCTTTTTTCCCCTCCCATTTCGTTTAATTGCGCGAATCGGAGGTGTGTGTGTATGTGTGTGTATCGCGCGTCCGCGTCCGGATTTTGTGTAGTGTTGCGTATGCGTGAGAACGCGAAGGTGTAAATATAATAATTAATAATGTAATATAATTAATAATATAAATGTGGAGACGTACCAAACAGGGTAAAGAGAGCGTCAGGCGTGACCATCTACACAGAGAACAGACAGAGTCCAGTCAGTAGTCAGCGAGTATAATAGGATTCAAATGTATAGTGTTGGTGTGCGCACAAGATTCGCGTTTCTGAAGTTAAAAGTTTGCACGTAGCTACGCAGGAGAGAGATGCTCCGTGCAAAACTGACAGGAGATGCGACGAGAAAAAAAAGAAAGGTTTTTTTTTACGCGGTACAACCCAGCATAATCGTTGCAGTGTAATCCACACGCGATCGATTTCTCAGCGGGTTCTAATAACAAAAAGGAATGCGTCTCTTTGTTTTCTTTTTTGTAATATTTGAGAACGATCGAGGGTGGTCGTCAGACTGCGAGGCTTGTGCGCGACACAACGATAGTAGTACACACAGTTATAGTACAGTAGTGACAAGTTGCAGCTGCGAAGTGTGACGTCGACACACAGTTTCTTGTCGGGGCGACATTCATCATCCTGTTGATGCTTCTTACGCGATAATGCTCGTCGGTTTTGTCGTCGAACGCTACGTCTAAGTTCGTATGCGAAAGCTAATAGTAAGCGCATATCATAAATGTTTAGCAAAGACGAGGACCCGTTTAAAACGTATCAGATACCAAAGATACGTACAATCGTAAGCCAAAATGTGATTTCTTGTCGAATCGCGAATCACGATGAATGTCGCCTCGCAGGATGTAACGTCGTTTCAGTCGACGACGCTACGTATTAATTAGGGCGTAGGATGGTGACACGTTGGAGTGATTTGTATGTGTGTTTCGAAAATGAGCGGGGCAAGTAGGGAAGAGTCAAAGGAGTCGTGACGAAACAGGGCACATACGCATCGCGGCTCGATTTTTCCACCTACCCGACAACAGGATACTCTCATAGAGTTCCGGTCATCCCATTGTTTCAAATAAGTTCCGAGAATAGTAAGTACCAGGCGCTCTTTTTCCAGGTTCCGAAACACTTGGAGACTGTACTACAATTTAATATCGACATTCTATTGGCTCTGAGTTTACGAAAATGTCTATTTGACAGTTTTCCATCTCGGTAACAAATATACACAAGGTATGAGATCTCTCAACGTTGGCGATCAACGTCTGCAGAGAGCTCTCGATCTCTTGTCCTGAGGTTCACAGATCGGCGAGATCAGCCGTAGCTCGACACGGTGGAAAGATCGAGCCGGTGGAGCATCGAGAGATTGCGGGGGTTCGTCTATGTAGCACTACGTTGTAACTCGCTCATTAGGCCATGTAATTATATGTGTATGCACGTGCATATACCGAACGGGGGTTGGTCGGTTGGCTGGTTCCGCGTGTCGCACACTGAGAGAAATAGCGTGCGGTATCTCTTGGGGTGGGGTAGGCGGGAGATCGAGGGTTATACTGAGAGAACCCGAGAGACGGGGAACGAGAAGAGAATGTAGAGAGGGAGAAGTGAGAAAAGGTACAGAGAAGATAAAGAAGAGGCTGTGTGTGTGTGTGTGTGTGTGTGTTTGTGCGCGCGCGTGTATCGTGCTAGATGATGATGTTCTCGCAACGGAAATACGGCGGAGAACTTGGAGGCTTGAACGCACGCACACATACACGCGCCCATACACGCGCACATACACACTGCATAGAGACACGAGAGATGCCACACTACAGGTACATCATTCGCATACGACACACTTATTCGTACGTGGCCTACTTCTCTCAGTGCTGCTCGAGATCTACTCGAGCAAGCGACGCGCAACACCCCATTATTATAGTGTGCGTGCGTCGTTTAACGCTTCGTTTCGTTAAACGCAGGTATCATTGTACCTGCGAATCTATACTATTCATCGTGCTTAGTCGGAACTGACTCCCTTCCGGCTGAAGAGAACTTGGTCCGAGTCGAGATGCGATTGGTCTCGGCAATTTCGGTACTCCAAGCAAATGCAAGATTTTTTATAGTACAAACCCATCTCGACCCAAGTCGAAACGAAGTATTAAACAAACGCTCAGTGGAATCTTCCATGTTTCCGAGATTCCAGTTGATGGCAAGGTGATAAACGAAGAAAATTGTAAAGGAGTCTCTTTTAGTGTTACGACAGTCCCAGAAAGCTTTCAATTGCCAAAAGACAATACAAGCGGATAAAAAGTGACGAGTTTCCCGAATTTGTTTAAAACTTTCCAAATTCTCTTCGAGTACACCAAGCCAGATACTCGTACGGCCTCTCGTCGGGAACGACGCGTCGAGGGTGGGTGGATGGCTGGGACGGGATTGGGGACTGAAGTCTCGTGGTACTTACCTCCTCGTTCAGATTGCTGACGAGCAGCACAGCGGATGCCTGTGCGCTTCCCTGAACCCGGACTCCTAGACCAGCCGCTCCGAGAGGGAATCCACCGAGGCCAGCGAGTCCGCCGGCCGGCGGCACGCCATTGTAGGGACCGGCCAAGGGCGAGGCGAGGCCGTGCATGGCAAAGGGCGTGGGCAGCACACCCGGTGCCCCTGCAATGGACTCTACTTCAGGAAGTTCAGACGATATTATTATCATTGCCGACATTGCGATTAAAAAAAAAAAAAAGAGACAGGGGGGAAAAAACGAACAAATACAAGTCGCGACCGGAAGTAGATCGAGAACGCGCGGTCTTGCCAATAAACGGCGTCGAAAATTAATCGTCGTCTCCTCGTCGTTTCTCGGCGACCGACCGACAGTCGCGAAATCACCTCAATCCTTCGGTCATCAACGGACTGTTTGCGCACTGAGATAGGACGCAAAAGTGGATTACATCGTTACAGATTAAACACCAACAACAACGCCGTGAAATTAATTTAACCCAAACAAGCGCCGGGTCGAGCGTGTAATTTAAACTAGCCGTTGTCGCCGCGGTACAAACGCAAAAATCCAGACGATTCGGCAAGCCGGGATCGCTCGCCTGGTACTTTGTACTAATTAATTAATTTACCCGAGAAAATAATAACGTCCGACCGGGGCGCACGCACAGCGGACAGGACGTTAGTTTGAAACGCCAGCAAATTGCTTCCACCATCGCGAGATAATAATAATAATAATTCAGCCCGACGTACGAGTGACGTAAAATCGGTATCGCCGCTAATGTAATTAATTCCGATAAACGTAACGCCGCGCGATCGCGCAGCTAATTGGCCGATCAACCTTTCAATTGCACTTTTCACAAAGCTTCATGGGCTTTTAAGCTCGCAAAAAAAAAAAAAAATACAAAAACGTTCCGAATTCATTCGGAATCGATGGCTTAACGACGATGAATTCTGTGAAAGCTCACCCATCACGAGTCACTCGTGCATATTCAACCATTACCGGGTTATTATTACACAAATTTGTACACGAGTAATGCAATTCATTGTTTACGAGTCTAGTGTATGACCTCTATTCAGGTTTGCCTCGGTCGAATTTCGATAGGGTCGGGCATTTAATAGATGAATTTTGCAAAAGGCTTGATGCAAACTCTACATAACTATCGTATATTCAATTATTGCCGAACATTACTATACAGAATCGTCCAAGATTAGCATTTATCGATTACATATATCGCACATGGCTTATTCCACGTCCTCGTATATGTACATTATTATATATGGACATATATGTGTAATTATTTATTTATTTAAAAACTATTAAATCGATAAAAAAACCTATAAAAGTCAAAGTAGATATTGGTGTGATGTATATTGTTACAATTAAAAATTATAACATATTGTTAAAATATTGCAATATTATACAGGTTGGCTTTTATAGACTTTTATTTATTTAGTAATTTTTAATTCTTCAGAAACTTTAAATAATTATTTAATCAATTATCGTAATCTCGATATTTTTGTACGACAATTTTCATTTCAAAATGGTTTCAAGAATTTACTGTTCGTTGTTGCGCGCGCGCGTGTTTGTAGAACATCCTTTTCATGTTCATAAAAAATGCGATTTATTTGACAGGTCATACGTGATCGAAATTGAAAGTATCAAAAGTATATTTTACAATACTCACCGGGTATTCTGGCACGCGGTTGGGAACCGGCACCCATAAGCAGCAATTCGCCGCCGAGGGCGAGCGATGCGGCATCCAGATTGGTATCGCCGGTCGGAAGATTCGGATTGGTGTAATCCCGGGATTTGTCGTTATTGTACTTAACGTTCAGGTTTTGCATCTTGCTGTAGTCGATGCGCAGGGTGCAGCAGGAGTTGTAGACATTCTGTCCGTCGAGCGACTGCACAAGAAACCGTGGAATTCTTTGTCATTTGAGAAGAGATTGAGTATGTTTAAGCTTAGAACACATGGTGGCCAGTAAAAATACAGTAACACCAGCGATTCAAACGTCTGTTTATATATTTTGTCTCGCTAATAATTTTCCATTAATTTAATACAATTAAAATTTCAATGTCGAGACACTTATAATTTATTTGTATCATTTACATTGTTTCTACAATATATGTAATAGGAGATCAATTGCGTAAAATTTAGACTAAAAATGATTAAGTTTCTTTAGGAAAGGATCTTTTCACTGTACAATAATACTGAAGCAAAATTGTTCAATTAGTCTCATATCAAAGAAAAAAAAAAAAAAAAAAAAAAATCTCGAGAAGCACACATTACAACAAATCAAGGGTCAAAAGAAGAGTTAGCTCTAAAAGCGCATGAATCTTGAGAGATCGAGAGGAGGTTGGTGTAGAAAAACGCCAGACAAATTAAATTGAAAGCAGTCCGAAAGAAGGAAGTCGATTCCACGCGATTTTTCGCGGCGACATCCGTGAAAATTACGAATTCAATTTCACGGATTAGATCCGGGGCCTCCGCTAATCAATATTCTCTGCAACATTAAGCCAGGTGCTTCCGAGAAACGTATGAAATTTGTACGTTGCGAGCTGCGTAGTGCGCCTGATGCAGACGCAAGCGAGGGGCCCAGGTCACTTGTTTGAGCAACGCGCATTGTGCGCGACGAGGCCGCGCGTCCACATACCCCCCCCCCCTTTCCCCCCCGGGGTATCACACGGGTGTGTATACACCCGCCCGTTCTATATTTACACGGACTAATGAATTTCGTACATAATTAGCTGGCCGGCCCGAGCCACGAGCCTCCGGCGTGCGCGCAGTCGGTCTCTCCCGCTCTTTCTCCTCGGGCGGTTTATTCACAGTCGAGAGAGCATCGGTAACGCATAATCGAAAGGAACAAGACGAATCGATTTTAGCAGCAAATTCGAAACGTGTTTTTGTTTCTCGAAAAAAAAAAGAGAGAGATACTTTAAAAACAACATACTGCGCATGGAATAGTCAGACAATTTTGATTACACGATCTGGCAGATTCAAATAAGTTGGAATATTCTTTTTCTTTGGCAACGTTAATCAGAAATAAATATTAGATTAGCCATACCCAGTGGATTAAAAAATAATCAATTAAGAAAGGTAATTCGTAAGCTCGAATTCGTAAAGCTCGATCTTGGCGTAAATATAATTCCAGCAGATTCATTCTATACGTGAAGTGTGAGATGTACTACTTGACAAGAGTCTGGCTGGTGGAACCGAAGCGACGTATCGTTCTGTGCGCTTGCACAGACGGATTACGCGTCGAGAAAAAAAAAAGAAAGAGAAAAGAAAGAGAGCAGGAGAATGAGCGAGGAGGAGGAGGAGGAGAAGGAGGTGGGAATCGGAGAAGAGCGATATCCGCAACAAAGCTAAATTAATTTTCTGTCTTGCGAGCTGCCGGATTGGTTCGCGGTGGAACCGGTATATTTCAAGCGAATTAATTTTCCCTTTGATCAGCGCGCAGGTTCACTAGTTTGTGGCGTCGGAGCTTACGGGAGTGGAAAGGTGGGATGGGGCACGAAGAGGGCTGGAGGGGCTGCTCTCGAATCGGGGGAGTGGATTCGCGAGCGTGCCAGGGGGTGTGCGGGAAAGGACGGAAGTTTCTGGCGAGCTTCCGTTCGCGATGGCTTGTCGTTGCCGGTGTAAAACAACGCGGCAACACATCCCGCGTTCCTCGAGCACGCCGACACAATTAATTCCGAATGTAACTTCCGAGCGCGCGAGCGTCACAGCGGAACGATGCACAGCATCACCCCGCGCTAATCTTCTCGGATCTCGGTGCTCGTCTTTTCCCATCGTCGCAATCAACGTCTTCCAGACGTAATTTTCACGTTTCTATTTTAAACGAGAACCGGCGTATTCTGTGTCAGTCAACGCCGAACAATTCTCGCAGAATAGGCGACTGAATAACGCGGAAATTAGTGCACACATTCGTATTTACACGTCGGCGGAGTGAAGTTGCGTCACGCTCACTTCACAAAAGTTATCGAGTATCTCAAACACTCATAAGACAGCTGGGAGAAGCGTCGAGTACATAAATCACAAATATGTACAATAGAGATTCCAACTGGGGAGGCGAAAGTGTTTAGATCAACAGAAAGAAAGCCAAACTTAACGTTACACAGTTACGGTCACAGAAGTCTGAAAGAGAGTTAATTCGGGCTTTTTTGTTTGGAGAAATTTGTAGAATTCTCTTCGCGTGCCCTAAATTTGTTCAGAGCAAAACTAGTTTGAGGGGGGAGGGGGTAGATGTTCTACATTATGGTACAACGTGCGTTGTTAGGAAACTGGTATAGACGGATTTATGTAGCGAAAATTAGTTGTAATATTCATAGTAAAACGACTTTCGGACGGAAACTATACACGCACATTCTCCATTTCTTTTTTTTCAAGCAGTGCCCGCTTCAATACAAAGTCTCCCAACCTTCTCAGAGGGAGAGAGAGAGAGAAAGGCCGGAGGTAGGTTATATCGTCGGGACACGTGGGGTACTTTAATTCGTGATTACAGGGACGTATACGATTACGTGAGGGATTACAGGCAAAACAAAATTTATAATACGGCAGAGACACAACTCGCAGTACCTTAAGCAGCGGCAAGTTTAATGCTACGGCTTTCTCAACCTCCTTAAAAAAAAAAGAAAAACAGAAGTAGTATAGTTATCATCAGGGTATGAATCCCGCGGGTTAAACGATTACGGTAATAATTATTAAGTTGAGGCGTAATACCTCTACCTTTTTCTTTTTTTTGTTCATCAGCGAATAGAGATATACGACGCTGCGTTCGCGGGGGTATCATCGATATTCCCGCGAAGTACGAGGAACAGAGCGAGAACAACACGATCGATCAGCGCGCATCTGTGCCTCAAGAATTAATTTGGTTTACAAAGCAGCCGATATTTCCATAAATCCGGGGAAATACCGTGTATCGAACCGGGCAAACCGCGTGATCTTCTCGTTCCTTCCCCTCCGTTCCCGCCGGGAGATTCCCTTCTTCCGCCATCAATCTTTCGATTACACTCGTCGGACTTTACTTCCGGCAATTAAGCGCCGCGCCCGTCAGGACGTGAGCTCTGGTTGGGAAAATATTTTCCCAACGCGAGATATTCCGCGGAAAATTTCGATCTGTCCCGCGGGAAAGCGCGGCGGATAAGCACCGCCGGCCGTTACGGCGATCGGTGCCTGTGCCTGGAGACGGAGGAGGTAACTAAAGAATGGAGGAAAAAAGAAAGAAAAAAACAAGGATAAAAGAACGAGGAAAAAGGAGGAAGACACCGATGGCGGAGGGATGAAATAAAGAGAGGACGCGCGGGCGGCAGAGCGGCCAGAACGGAGGAAAGCGAAGTCAAGTGGATACTTACGAATTTAGCGGTCTGCGCCGACAGCACGTCCGCGTACTGTATTAGAGCCTGGAAGCAGCCTGGAACAAGAGAAACGATAAAAATCGTGAGATTATCGTCGTTCGTCCGCAAATTTTACGAGTTTTTCTTCGCGCGCGCGCGCGAGCCGCGCTGGAAGTCGTACAGAGGAATAGCCGCGATGAATTCATTGCAAATGGTAACGCGCACGGAAGCGGCGCGGCGTTGAGCAGCGGCAAAACAGATAATTAATAATAATTGTTGAGAAAAGGGGGGGGAGGGGGTGACGCATACACAACGGCGCTTGATTATTTTCCCGTTCCGCATCTCCCGATGCGACTCCGCACGCAAATAGCGACTCCGGCAAAAGTGGCCTCTCTGGCAGTCGCAAAATTCAAAATAAAAAAAGAAATGAAAGAGGGCAAAAACCGAAAAATGAAAATTACGAGATATTCGGTAAAACGCGCGCGTTCAGAGAAACGTACAAAAAGAAATGCACAAAACACCGTTGAGAATGCAATGCAAAATATGTTAAACTCCTGAAAATTTGATTCGCGGCAGAAAACGGTAACCTTTTTTTTTTTCCCCGTTAAACGCGCGCGCGCGGTATTTGAAGTACCGACCGGCCGTGAGTACAAAAAGCGGTGATTTGTTAATTTAGTGCGCGAGCGCTGCGAGAAACTAACTCTGTCATGATAATACGTTTTTCCCGTGCGGCCGGAAAGCCGGAATTGTTTCGTTAGCAGCGTTGACCAAAGTTCCCGCCGGCGGCTACGCTATTTCATTTTCGAATTTGCCCCACCGTGATAATGGAACTCTTTACAATAATACGCTAAAACCTCCCCGAACACGTATACGATGCTCGCAAATTTCGCGGTGACAAAGACTTTTATTTTCCTGGAATCCGGAAACTATTCCGTATGTAGGATTTTATGTAAATTAAGAGAAACGTTTGATTAAATTTGACATGGCAAAATGTAATTTAATAACGAGACATCTCAAAACGATGTAAAATTAATGAGAGTCCAGCCAGGTCGAGGTTTTTTTTTCCTCCCCCGAAAAGTACCGATTACGGTAAATTGAAGCAGATCAAAAACGTAAACGAGATGATCAATTAATGCGGAATGAAAGAGAAACGCGGCGTTTTTATTGACAGTTAATTGCGGAACGTTCAAGTTTGCTGTATTCATTTTTGTACATTCAGAGCTGAGCGATCGCGAGGAATACTACCCGTGTCACAGGAACGCCTACGCGTTCCACTTTGCCCCCTTCCCTTCGGGACAAGCGGGTGCGCGAGGATAAACAATTACTGAAGAAGACAAACCGTTAAAACCGCCGGGCGCCGTGGACACATTTTCCGAAGTTAATATTACAGAATTCCGCCGTCGCTCGCTTTTAAGCGAGTCCAGTCGGGTACGTATGCGCGCGCACAGAGCGGTCGGGTTTATAATTGCCATTAAATCTCAATTAAACGAAACGTCGCAAGGCAGGCAGCCTCGGCAATTGCAATTTCGCGAGTTTTAATCTCGCATACGTACGTCAAATTCGCGCGGCTTCGACTGTGCGGCGCCGCCGCGCCCCGCGATATTTCATTACGCGGCGCGCGTACATGATACGAAACAAAGGATCGGCCCGCGGCAATGTTATTTAATTTTCGAATCTGAATTGCGGAAGCGAAAAAGAGAGCTTTCATCCCCAGGCGGCGGCGGCGGCGACGGCGAGCCGGCCGACGTTGAAAAAGAAGAATACGACGACGCGCGTTCCGCGCGCACTTTATTCCACGACAATCGCGCGGACGTTAACGGTAATCGCGATGATAACGTTTACTTTGCTCACAGAGACCCAGCCCTCGTGCCACGGTAACATCGAACGCACAGAAATTTTCATTGAAAAGTTTTTTTATTACGATCTTTCGTTTGAAAATGCACGGGGCTCGTCGCGAGCCGGAATAATACGGTAAAGCGGGATAATTCGCTTTCTGTACAATTTCGCTTTTGTGTTATTTACAGCGTCAGAGTAATCCGTTTTGCGTTATTCAAAAGGTAATTGAAATACCGTCTGAAATTTTCTCTATCGCTCTCTCTCTCTCTCTCTCTTTCGCTCTTTCGTGAGTGACGTACGCGCACGTAAGGGAGAAACAATCGATAGCGCGCGGAAATTATTGGGCGCATGTTGCGTTAACGCGATGTCCCATTCGCGACTCGGTGGCCTTTCGCAGTCGAGAACGCCTTGCCGGCGGATCCCTGCGGATGTCGAATTCTCGAGAGGCACGCGAAAGCGAATTTGCAAACGCCCGACGCAAGGCACTTTGTGCACAATAGCGCACCGAGACGCACACGCACACGGCGAATAATGATCCTCTCGCGCTCGTCTACTGCAAAATTAGTAACATGCTCACCGAGGCTACCAAGGGCTCGCTCTCTTCTGTACCTATAATGAGTGGACCGAGAGATTGCGCGGGCCCTCTGACTCTCCGCTAATAATTTTTCGATCGAGTTCTCAAATGTACCTTTCGTCTTTTGCCTTTTGCTCGTTTTAACAAATTTTATTAATCTTCACCTTCGATTCTTTTACAGTCAAGTTATTTGACTCGTATTTTGTATTGGTAATGGTGTTTAAGTTCCTTAAATATTATAAATAGAGATGAAAAAGCTAAGCCGTTTTTTGCAAAATTCTGTAGACGAACGGATAAAAAACGGACGGTTAGACCAATACTTTGAAACTACAAAGTAGTTTGCACTACTTAATCTTTAGGTAGATAGGTGGAATGGAATCCTAGAGTTTTCTTAAATATTTCATACTTTTAGGTAACAAAGCATTATATTTACATTTTTTGTCTTTCATCTAAGAGTGTAACTAACGTAAATTTAACTTAATATACATAATATACTAGTAGATTATCCATTGAGAAAGATGATTTGATTATCAAGACGGCATATGTGATTGATTCTGAGTTTTAGAAAGACCAACTAGGATTTCTGGTTAATATAGAAGAAATTTTATAAGTAGAACATTCAATATACTTTACTATAATTTCTACATTACTAATTCATCCAAAGTTTTTTGACAGACATACCGGTCAAGTACCAGATTTCCAGTTAATGCAACTCTTCTTTTCAGCGTTAATAACGAACGCTGGTGCCATTGAACTTTCGCGTATCGTGCCGTGACGATCTCGTTTCGCGATAAATGTCAAAAAAAGAGAGAAAGAGAGAGCGCTTCGGGGATGATTCCGAAAGTACCAACGGCGCCAAGTGTGAGCAAGGACGGCGGCAGGCCCAGACGAGAGCACACTCCAGGAAGGCTGAAATACTAAAGTGCCACGATGGCCTGGCTGCCAACGAGAGCGGAATTCCGTACAGCTCGCGAGAGTTGCCGCTCTCCCGCTCATTTTACCATATGCCTCCGGCATATCGATTCTATATCGTAACTGAACGACATATACTAAACGCGATACTTACTGTTCTTTGTGAAGGTGACGATCTTCAGGACCTTGCCGAAGCGCGTGAAAATCTGTAACACACAAAGCAAGCCTTGGTTTAAAAGAAACATCCGTTGACTCCGCATGAAAAATTTTATCTCGTAACTTTTACCTCTCCGACAAATTAAGTCATTAAAATTAAGAGGATATAAAGAGATATAAGTTTACGTCGATAATACTACGTTCCGTTTACAATGACAGCGAGATTCAAGCCGACGGGTTTGCGGGCGTTTTTGGCGAAAAATCATCCCTCGATTGAGCCTCGCAATTAACGTCCGAGGCTGTACAATTGTCATAATCGTATCGCTACTCACGGCGAGCTGGTCGGCGAAAATTACGAGTCCGGCAAACCGACGGTATTTCGGCAAGCGACGAAATTACAAAATAATTGGTGTAGATATTACGACAAAGCGATTTATATTTCGGGGCAACGGACTGCAAAACTGGCGCGCGCGCGTGGATTATCAGACTTATAACGCGGCAATTATCCACGGTAAAAGCGGCCATCGGAATCCCCGGGTAAAACGGTTCGTAATTACGATAACCGGACCAGGGGAGCTGTTCTAAAAAATTGATTCGTGACACAGCAGCCGGCGCGCGGCCGCGGAATGGCATGCCGCATAAATACCGAGCGATACCCAAAAGGCTCGGGAGTAGTAACCGCTCGCGTAAATTTTCAAAAGCCTCTTTGGAGCGAGCGGCAGCAACGGCGGTGGTGACCGCGACGACGCGGGAGCAGTATCACGCAATATTTACAGGCGTATACAGCGCGATGCCGCGGGCTAATAATCGCGCACGGCTCACGTCAAACCGCCGGCCGTCATTGTCATATATTTGGCCCGACAATGCCGATGATCACATTAATGCCGCGAATGCAAATATTTGGCCCGGTATGACCGTCGAGCGAGCGCGCTCAATGGTCAAACTGTGTATACGGTTCTCCGCGCGGCCGGCATATGCGGCCGCGCGTACACGCGAGCCGGGATTAGTGACTTTTTTTTAGCCCAGCTGGCTTTTCGGCCGATCGGTCGCGAGTCACTCCTTTCTGCTAAATGTCAATACAGGTTTCATCATTGTCTCGGTCCCCCGTGTCAATTAGCGGATCGGTTTTCGACAATGGCATTGATTTGAGCGCGGAGTTATTTCTCGATCACGCTTTGAGATCGCCATCGAAAGAGCGCGTCCGTGCGAATAAATGCGGGACAAAAAAATCCTCCGCTTGTGAAAGTATGGCCGCGAAGAGAAATGAAAAATTTCGCGAGTGGGACACGAACGCGAGGGAAAGCACCATACGAGGCGCGTTTTAGCTTCCGAATATTCAATATTGCACGCGACCCGCGCGCGGACTGCGAATGAGAAGTTTAGAACTTCGCCGTTAACGCGACGATAAATCCGTAAAATTGAAAATGGAGAAACGCGCCGGGCATCGCCGGAGGAATGAAAAAAAGAGGGGGGGGGGAGGAGGGAAGAAGAAAATACAAACAATCGCAATATCGCGGAACGTCGCGCCGGAATATAAAACTGTACGTACGAGGACGCATTTCTTACAAACCGCACGCTTTTTCGTTCCGCGCTTTGAGATCGCGCTTCCTTTGACCGTGGCACGCGGAGTATATAGCACATAAACAAATTTGTGATCTCTATACAACTCTTTGTAGAAGTCTTGCATTCGAAATTTCTTTCTGGAAACACGCGAAGGCGTTTGTGCTCGCAAAACCAACGTGATAATACTTTTTTCGACTCCCACATCACAATTTTCTCTTTCTCTCTCTCTCTCTCGTACACGCAGAAGAAAAGCACATTCTTGTATTGAAAATATCTTTATTTTGGAAAAATTAAATATTGAAACAAAGTTGTATATAAGCAATGCTGAATTGACATAACTTGCTTATACATATAAAGAATTTTGTCATGAAGAAAAAAAATATTAGTTAATCTATAATAGTTTTTATTAATAGAGAAAGTATCGAATAGAAAATAATATTTTTAAACCAAGAATTCGAATTTTTTAATACTAATACAATTATATTGTGTTTTTTCCCATAACTGTCATATTAAAACAAAAATAATACAATATTTTGCTAAAATTTAAGATAATTAAATTCTTTAAGGGCGAATAAATTATATATGAGCAAGATTATCATTGTTTCAATAAACATTTCTTACAATAAAATGTCTTCCTTATATATAAAATAACACACGCGCTATTGTTAGATATAGAATATTAATTAGTTTTAACTTGATATATACCAATCTTTCTCTGTGTATTTGAAAAAATTGCGAACATTTACGTTTTGTAGCAATTAATTCATTCATAGAAGAAAAAAAAATTCGTAAGAAACGTAATTTGCGGAAAGCCAAGCTGATTTTTAAAACTCGGCGTAGTAATGTGTGCGTAAATGCCGAGATTACAAAAGCGCGCCACGGTGTATTCTTTGATGAATTAATTCTCGATTTTCGTGTTACCGCGCGCGCATCTTTTAGCGAACATATAGGAAATGAAAAAAATTGCCATAATAATGAATAAAATTATAACGCTAAAGGGGGTACACACAACGTGAAAGCGGCTCTAAAAGAATGTGAAACACGCGCCAGCGAACTTTACACAACGGCTCCGTAATTAGTGAGTTCCAGAGAGAAAAGATGTATGCAACCATGATGCATTCGTGATGCACGCATACACCAATTGGGACAAAGACTTTTCGCGTGCCGACGGCGCAGCAGGACTTGAACTAGAACGAGGCTACGGCAGGTTTTTTTTTTTGTTACAGTCAACAAAAGCGGTGCTCCTCGGGGTGCGCAATGCCCTGTGGTGCGCATAAATAGTCGAGAGTGAATAAAAATTCGGAAAAATAAAATTCCTTAATCAAACTGAATCGCTATTTATTCTCATGTTGATAAATTTTGTATAAAGAAAAATTCAATGCGACTGCATTAAACAGCACGTTCTTCAATTTTCTAGTTGCTTTGAATGATTTTTTAAAAAAGTACTATTGTCCACAACTTTTTAATTAAATAGTGTCTTAATTAAATAATTAATAAAAATTAAATAGGATAGTAGTTAATAAAAAAACTCAATATTAATAAATAAGATTGTATAATGCCATATTTTTGTAATTTCACGATTGTTCCTTCTTCCAATAAATTTTTTCAATTAAATGGAAATTTGCAAACAGACAATTGTTTTTGAAAGTTACGTAATTGATATGCATTTCTTAATATTTTTCTTCGCCTGTTCGTAACGTTGTAACAATTAACTTTTTCCGATAAAGATCGAGCAAAATTTCCAAAGAGATTTTTAAAAAATGTCTGAAACGTACAAGGCTATGTGCAACGAGGAGTAGCGAAATTTTCCCGAAACGTTGAGTATAATCATTACAGCCTGCCGTGGTCATTAAAGAGGTACGGATAACGGTAAAAATCAGCGCATCTCCGCAAGTAGATATCCTCATTATCGTTACGCTTACGTTTCACTGGGGGAGAATCATTTTTATGGTAATTATGCACGGATTCGAAATTTTCAAGATAGCAATTACGTATCGACTTGCATTCTTACGCAATTAGAATCTCTCCTTTTTCCCCCTTCGCGTCGATAACGCGCCACGTAGTGCAACAAGCAAATATATCAAATACTTTCCCAATTAAATACCGCGGTGAAATATCGTATTCCTCTCAGGAGTCTGACGCGTACGCGATGCTTACCAGGAATCGAATACTTCGCGCGTTCGTCGTGGCTCGCGTTACTACATTATGTGTATACCGAGAAATTCGATTATCGCAAAGTCCATTACGGCGAATGTTAAGCCCGGGGATTGTAAACCGAGTGAATTAAAAGTAGGATGGATCGCGGAGGCCGGCCGAGGCGCGCGCGCGCGAAGGCGGAAAGGTGATAACGGTGATAATGTTTAGAATATATGGATTACGATTCCATCCATTACGTTCGTACATCCGCAGCGTCCATTACAGGCCCGCAAGACCCGCCCGTATAATAGCTCGCCCGGCTCTACGCGCGCATTTCCCACTTCTTTCTGCCCCCTTCGCTCATCGCTGCAGCTGCAGCTGCAACCGCCGACGCTGTCGCGCGTTTCCCTGAACGGGTAACGGCGCCCCCGCGCTATTTACAACGTGTAATACGTAAAGCAGCAACGGCGCCGGCAACGCACACCGCCTGTCTGCATGTTTTTATCCGTTTTCCGATAAAACGGAAAATATTTCAATTTTGACGTTCGAATTTTTGCCGGTCGCGTTTCCGGTTCGAGGGATGCATGCGTTCGACCGAAAACAGTTCGATCACGAGCGGATATGAAGTCGCGATGCCGTCCTGTCGGCATTTACCCCAGAAATTGCGTCAATAAACAGACGGGTCGATGATAATCGCGAGAAATCGCAAAGCATAGAGAATGGATAATTCCGGAAATATAATCGTTAGACGGTTTTGCAATTGTCTTTTTTGTCCCTTCGTGTTCTCGAGAGAGCAGTCGAATTTGTGGATTTGCCGATCGTGCGGACAAGGCGCAGTTTTCGTTTCGCAGGGAGGGAGAGAGAGAGAGAGAGAGAGAGAGAGAATTCCGGATTCTCATTAAGTTACGATTAATTCGGTTATAATTTCAAATTGTTATTTTGTTATTTCGTTAATTCCTTCTTTCACCATTTGTTTTACGCGATGAAACGTAATGCCGATGGTAGATCGATGTCGTATAAACGTTGGCGGAGCGCAATGGAAAAGCTCCCGCCTTCCCTTGGCATTTACGCGCGTCCATTACAAACATACAATAAAATTAATTAAACCAGTATTTAATTAATTACTCGAAATCTGACAAATTTTCCGCTTTCTGCGCACACCGGCGCAAATTGTCCCTGTGAATTTCGGAGAAATTCATACCCTCCCCCATCCCCCGCGGCCCTCGTAGGCGGGTAACGTTTATTATCGATACATTCCACGATTGCCGCCGAATGCACTCAAACTTCTGTTCATTATTCCACCATTATTCCCCATATTCCGCTGTTAGCGTTTGCCTCCTACTGTTGTTTAGAGATTAGAGGGAGGTATACTCGGTCCCCGTCGCGATATATTACCTCGCGATATACTGTGCATCGTGCGATTGAAATTATGTCATCTACTACGTATCAACAGCTATCACCAATGTCTATATTATAGTATAATGTCTATATTGTCACTCTCAAACATTAACAAATACCCCGCGCGAATACTCTGCGAGATATTAGCGGCCCTACGCTATTTTTAATCTACACGTGTCGATTCCGCTCCTCTCATTCTAAAAAGAAAATATACATACATGAAAGTGTGCTGCGCCGAACATATCGACATCGAGGGAGTAATATTGGATGTCCCGGTATTTGCAACTTTGTGACGAACGGATTAAGGGAATCCGCTTTCACGCCCCGCTAGATAAACAGTAGCGAGATCCGCTCGCTCACCGAGATGTGTAAATAAGCGAAATCGGAAAAAAAAATCGAGGAAATCCGAAAATAAGTCGGCCACTTCCCCTCTTCCCTCCCCCGCTTTGGCAGCCGATGAAAGAAAATCGGCGATTTGAAACTGGGACGAATAATCAGCACCCGCCCGTGCATCATTTGCGACGGAAGTTTTAATGAGGGAGGCCAAATGAAGTGGGATACCGATGTAACAATAATTTTAAACTATTGACGCCTAAAATAAGGAAACCGTGCCATTGAATGCCAGAATAACGGAGCTCAAACGCGTAAATGGGGATAAAGTCGAACGGAAAAAGAAGCGTATACTTTATTTCAGTCGCACGGCAGAAGGTCGAACGTCGCGGTCAATTGATCTCGGAATAGTTTTCTGGGGACTATTAATAATTTCTTCGTCAGAATTGCACACACGTCGGGAGTCCGATGTTGAATTTCCATCGTCGGTCTGCCCGCTCTGAACGCGCTATTTTGTAAAACTTTGAGTTTACTTTGAATTAACAATATATATATATATATATATATGCGATATTTTTTTATATATAAATTATTATAGAATGAGAGAGGTAGAAAAGGAGAGACGCCAAATATTTAATGGCAAGCTTTCAAAATCGATTCGCGAAAGTTTGGGAAAAGCTGCGGCTGTTATCGCAATCAAACTGCCATAACATTTCCGTGCGCGAGGCGTGACGTTCTCTCTCTTCGACGCTATACTTTTAAGGTTGCGATTACATACACACACGAGAGAGAGAGAGAGAGAGAGAGAGAGAGAGAGAGAGAGAGAGAGAGAGAGAGAGAGAGAGAGAGAGAGAGAGAGAGAGAGAGAGAGATCGTTTCCGTGTGCGAGCACGCGAGGTTCCCGCGGGAAATCATTCCGCGCGTGCATTCCACGTCTGCAATCGATACGCCTACTGTATGTATACGCGTATACGCGTCGCCGACAAACGCGCAAAAGACACGGCGTTGTTATAACTTTTACAATCAGGCCGTCCGAGTTATTGGAGACTCCTGTTTGATCCCTGAACATTTTTCCCGCGCGTTGCGCCGACGCCGCTGTTAATTATCGCGAGTCAAGTTGCGCGCGGAACTGCGTATTATCTCCTCTTAACTTAAGCGAAGAAATTAAATAAAAAGAGAGACATATCGGCGAATATAATTGAAATGTAATCGCGTTACCTTAAATTAAAAACGAAAGGGATATGTGATCGAGTGCCACGATACGTGCAGGAAAAATCACACGCCTTGTTAAAAAAAGGGGGCGGGGGGGGAGGGGATGTACAATTAACGAATTAAGAATGATTCACCGGCGTAAATTATTACCGCCCGGGCGCAAAACGCGAAGTTTTGATTTGATTTGATTCATTAAAGTTCGCGTAATTGAAACTTGAAATTGAATGAGTCTGCCCCCCATATTAGCGAGCGATTGTAATGCGATGAAATTAATGTGCCTCGAAATACGTGTTATTCGATATGCGATTACGCGAATCGGATATATAATTATATTCAATAACGGCTGAATTATTAATAGAATATTGCTTGATAAAATTACGGATAGAAAGAATGGTATAATTCTTAATTTCGTAACGCCCGCGCATAAAATGAAATTTGGAAACCCCGCCGCCGCGCCGCTCGCGCCGTGCGAGCGCGATTTTATCCGCGTTTCATTGATTTTTTTAAATTATTCCCTTTATGTACAGACACGCAGGGTCAAATTGGCGGCGTAGTTTGATTAAAAAACTTTTGTTTATTGTGGACAAAGAGCATTGTGTGTCGCAATCTCGATGACGCCGAGCTTGCGTAACGCGAAATTCACGTTTGCTCATCTATACGCGGCGCTCGCAAAAGCTATCGTTAATATTTTATTTGTCTCCCGTTCCTCTCTCCCGCATTGTATTTCCAGCCGACTTGCTGCACTTACACCGCCAGAAATGGAATTGCGTCCTGTGAAAAGGCGCGACGCGCGAAATGGCGACTTGCGGCTCGCGCGCACAATGAGAAAACTTTCGATAAGGGAGATTGTGACCTTAAACTTGCCTCCGAGCGCGAAGTCCGGTCTGCGCCGACCGAGAGGATTTTATCCGTCGATGAAAAATGTGTACCCGCGTAACCGGGGACCGTGAATTACCGCGGCAAATGTTTATTTTCGATGAAAAATATTTGCACCTATACGGCGCGAACCATCACCTTTTCGAGCGCTATACGTTTCTGTTTGTAACAAAATATGCTTGCAATAAAAATATTACAACAATTCACATAAGCGTCTAGTTATAGTTTAGAGGATGCACGGATGCGGCACATATTCTCTCCGGTGCAAATACTCTCCTCTAATGACGTAAGATATGCGTCCGATTAAGCGATTATCTGCTCACTCTGTGCTGGATATCCGCCGGGCGATTATTTCGAGGGTGCTCACGTTAATTCACCTACGCGACCCCCCTTAACCCGGTTTCGCTGTGGCATGTCGACTATGCGAATCAATTCGCGCTACTATTTGACAGGACCGCATGTGATACGGCGTTGCGTCTTTGGCCCAATTGTACTCCAATGTAGATTAACTTTAATCTCGTAAATTAACTCTAATTCTTTAAACTAGAGAGAGAGATATAGAAAGTTAGTTAAACCGAGTTACATTAATCTATATTGGTGCAAACGGAATAATGCCTTTGACATTCCTGTCCCTCAAAACTGGCGCAGAGAGGAAGAGACGCGTGTAATTTAAATTAAAATTTAAAAAAAAAAAAAAATACACGCGTAAAAGAAAAGAAACGAAAATGTCTTTTTATCATTAAACGTTCTATTTATAATTCTGATAAATTACGATTCGAAGCTCTTGCAAGTATTATAATTTTGCGTGCAATTATCTTATTAGAGTCCATGTAAATTTGGATTCGCAGGTGACGTTAAGAAAAGCGAAGATTTGACAGTTGTGCCTATGCGAATATTATTCATATCGATGAAAAGAACTAATCCGAAATCTGCCAAGGACGCTACCGTTGAGAAATAGACGGAATGCATATAGAAATGCACGCGTCCCGCGTGCCAATTTCATTCGATATTTCGTCAACAGGGAATCATTTTCTACTGCATACGTTTTCTCTATATATTTCGAACGTGAACCCTCGATCCGACTCGTCCAAATTTACCACCCCATAACCCAGCACGAATATACGGAATGTTTGCATTATATATTCTACTCGCGAAATCGGCTTTTCTCAGTCAACATTTTCATGGAGATTTAATCGCATAGAACGTTAACTACAGAATTAAATGTTACATATATATACATTATAACTTTCATATACATATATAACACAGTATTTAGATAGACCAAACAGAAAGGTTTGTCGAAAATCATACTCACGAATATTGTTCACAAATTCATCGGAAAGTTCATCCTACTTATACGATGTGTACAGAGAATGCACCCATTGTAATATTTTTCTTAACACATTCGCTATCAATAAGTTTAAAATGAGACATTGCTAGCCGAGCAAAAATAATAAAACCAAACGATTGAGGTCGGGTATGCGAGACAAAAATAAATTAAACGACTTAATGTCGTCTATAGTGCGAACGTGTTAATCTTTCTTTCGAAAAGGGAGTGAGCGGCGAAAGAATCGAGGGAGGGGAAGGGAGAAAGAAGATGCCGGGGACCGGACTCGTTATTAAATCGAACGCGACCCTTTGGCTGGTGGCCATCGCTCACGGATCCCGCGGGAATTCCCCTCGCGCGAGGGATTACAGGTGACCAAACTCCTCCTCCTCCTCCTCCTCCCATTCTGTCGCACTCGTTCCATTCCGCAAAAGCTGCCCATTACTGCCGGCGTATTGATTGATGTAACAGTTATTAATTCGCGTGTTCGATTATCGGTCCGCCGCGCCGCGTCGCCGCCGTCGGCGAGCGTGTCTCCGCGGTTTCCGTAATGCAATAACGCGCGATAGCAGGAGCAACGCAATTCCCACGACGCGGCGATCTGTCGTTATTCATTTAGACACGATAGCTCCGCGGGAAGAGGGGGAGAGGGGGGAGCCTCATAATCGCGAGAGGGGCGAATCGGAGTTTACGGGGTGTTCGAACTTATCCCCCCCCCTCTCGCGGGGCTCGTAGCGGCGGGTGGACTTCCGCGAGAAATGGATAGGGATTTCCGCGAAAGTTTTCTCTGAAAGTTGCCTCGGATTTTTCCTCTTTCGGGAAATATGTTTCGTATCGCCGCGGCCGCAACGATTGCGGTTCGGGCGTCGCGCAATTATAGTTACGCGCGAGATCAATTTTTCTCGACTCCGGAGGAGTCCGTTGCTCGCAAGGATCGTGGCAAGGGTGTTTATCGACGGGTGAAATGGTTTTTTTCCTCTCCCCCCTATTGCGGGACTCACGTACGAAGAATCGTATTTTTTTTTTTTTGGCGAGATTGAGCTGCGAAAATTAATAGCATAAATGTTATTAATTTTTTATTATTAGCAAAGAAAGAAACGTAATAAATTTCGAAAGCGGCTTGAGCGACTAAGAATCGAAAGACTTTTCGAAAGAACAGCCGCGTGATAACGAAAAAAATAAACGTATTTTCGTACTCTCTAAAAGTTCTCGATTATAATTAATGTGCAATAATAATTACATTTGTATTCGTGTATTTGTAACCTGTGTACGAGAATTTCGCTAATCCTATGAAAAGGTTTTAGAGTAGATACTGCGCACTTGTGCGCGTGGTTGGTGCGATATAAGCTGGGACTATTAATGCCGGCTGCATTATTAATCGCTACAAATGCATCCTGATGTGACTATGGGGCCGCGCAGGCCACGAACAGGCTTTCAAATGCTGTGTCATATGCGTCGCCCATTAGCGAGATAACTTTTATTATCTTCGTGCCGCCGAGAACGCCATCAAAGACACCGTTGCAAAAACCTCTTTCCTTTTTCGTCCATTTTGTTGCTCCCCGCAAGTACAACGACACGATCTCTCATCCTCCATTATCCACGGGGAACGGTATAATTCAGAGTAAATCCGAGATAAACATCGCGCGAAACTTGGTCGATTACTACGAACAATCCTTATCATCTTGCACAACAAAGTGCTTTATGCTGCTGAAATTTACATAGTTGCGCCGATATATAATTTGCGACACATGTTTCAGTTAGACCTCCAACAAGGCAAAAAATGTTTCTACTCGCCTTTCGACGTCGAATGCCTCGAATGACAAAGAAAGTCGCTTCTCTCGTAGGCTGTAACGCTCGAATGTCAATTGAAATGTGAAAAAGCCACCGAACGTGTGAGATTGGAAACTACGTAACAATCGGAATAACTCTATGCAACGTTAACCGTTGTAATCACCACGTTTTAGTGGAGTCGAAGCTCCCAGCGCGAATTCAAGGCGTAAAACACCCGCGCGCCGGAACGCTTGTTCGTACACGAGCGAACAACTGGAACGATCGAACCGAGACATTAGACGGTTGCCAGCGGCCATTAATCATACAAGACGAGGAGGCAGGTGATTAATGTTTCTCTCTGTGCGCGCGCTAACTTCGATCGTCCTTCCCCCTTCTCCCTTTCATCGCCCATTTTCGCACACACACACACACACACACACACACACACACACACACACACACACACACACACACACACACACACACACACACACACTCTCTCTTTCTCCGGTTTTCTTCGAGTCACCGTTTCTTCCCGTTTCACATCCGAGATCACATCGCGAAACTGGCGACTACCATTGCCGAACGATTAATTTACTGTATCCGTCGCTCCTGCCGTCTCGATTTACAAACTCTCGCGAAACACCCCGTTATATTTTAATAATTCTACCAATGGCTTTCATTTAAAAAAAATATTACGCGGGACGTGTGCGCGCGCGTTGTATAGAAAACATTTTACTGAATGTAAAATTTAGATGACGGTCCATTTGTAAAATCCATCATCTCATATTTATAATTCATGATTCAAAAAAATTTTCATTATGTAAACCACAATATCAGTTTATATACGAAGCTTCAGCCAATTTTGTAATGTTAGAATAAAGTATCGACTTTAGAATATATCGAATTTATCTTTTAATATATGTAATTTCACTGTGCTGACTTTATATGACGTAAATTTGTACTTTTAAATATCTACTCTATTTATATTATTTTATACCCGTGCATAAACTAATAACTTTTGTTTATTTGAACAATTTACTAAATATATGTAGAAGTAAAATAAAAGTACATTTAAAAATAGTCTGTCGTCATATACATAATTGTAATTTCTAAAGCAATTTTTCATTAAGACACCTGGTGTAATCGGTAACTAAAAAAAAAGAGAATTATTTAAAAAAATTAAAGACCACTTCGATTAATTTCCACCAATCGGCAGAATTGCCAACGTGGAAAGTAAAACAGTTTATTATTAGAACAAGATTACAATTATTTTTTCTCTTCTCTTTATAATCTACATTTCACCGATTACAGCACCTCATATAGTTTACAGGTTTAACATAAATGGAATTTTTTATTATTTAATGAATATGAGCTCCTGGTGATACTGATAGTAAAGTTAATTGTCTATTAAAATTAATCGAAGTTGGTTGAAGTGGCCCTTAATCTGCTACATTTTGTGAAATCACCCTTCGTTCGAGGCCGATGATGCCCTGCGGTCGCTATTTCAGACTGGCACGGGCCTTAATAAGACGAGATTTAGAGGGGTCCCAGGTGGCACTCTGGGCCTCAGCAGTGCCAGTTTATGTCATCGTGTACCCTGACGGAGTTCCCGGACCATTTAACCAGGACGTAAATGTTAAAAGCCCGCGCTCCACCCTCCCGTCTCTGCACCTTTACACTCCGCGCGTATCCGCAAACGTTACGACCGGTTTTATATTTAAGCTTCAATGCGTCCTCAGACCTGTGCGGTTTCCCGGACGGGAAACAATGCGCGAAGCACCCTCTTAGTGCATCGTGGAAAAAAAAAGACGTGGAGCAGAAATTACTGCGAAGAAACGACTCGCTCGAGTTGCTATCGTTTCATGGGTTTCCCTTTCATCGATCATGATAATCGGATTTACAAAAGAATTCTTAAAACCACCTCTCGCGCGCTGAAACTTTTTTTTACGGGGCAAGAAGTAAAATTGATACAAAGCAGATTCTGTATGTAGCTAATCTAAAACCGAAGAGAGTATGCATTTTTGTTATACAGCTCGCGTGTTGTTCATCAAGTAATATAAATGGAACGTATCAATAAAATATTAATATAAAATTTTGCTTTTAATATTAAATACGAGAGGTCGCAAAATAATTAACAACGTTTAATTAAACTGCTTAACTCTAGAACTTACGTTGCAATTCGTTAAAAATTATTGTATGTTAACTCGAGATCCCTAACTTAGAAAAAACTCTGTAAAGAAAAACTCCGCAAGTTCAATTCTTTCTTTTTTTATTGCGCGCGCGATACATCCTCGCTCACGGGTCATTAAGAATTTTCTGGCGCAAAAGGAACGTCGACTAATGGCATCGGCTGGATTACGAAGTTTTTAGAGCGCCGCGCCGGTTCCCGCACCGAGAGTGCGCACCTAAACACCTGCACCCCTTTCTTACAACTCTCCGGGACGCAACCCTTTACTCCCCTTCTCGTGGGGATCGCGCGAGAAGTTTCTGCTCCGCGAGGAGCGGACTTTTCGCGGCATTTAGCCGCCTCGGCTCGAGAGACCGTAAAGTTAAATATCGAAGGAGGATTTCTAAGGCGGTGGAACGCAAGAGGGTAGAAGAAACACCAACCGCCACCACGTAAATTGGCTTCGCTGCCGGAGGCGGTCGGTTAATCGCGCGAGGGGGTCGCGGCGACCGAGCAACAAACCAGGAACAAATAAAGAAGGAAGTTAAAATTCAATTCGGCTAGAAGAAACAATCGAAGTCCTGGACGCGGAGAACCTAGTGCAAACCACACTTGCGACTGTTTCAGTAAAGCCAGGAGAAATCCAGGGAGACATGGAAATTTCATGAAGTTCTCTTTCTCTCTTAAAAAGAAGAATAAAATTAAGAGTGAAATGTGCATGACAATGTATGCGTATAAGAATTTTTTACTTATACAGATGCGGATATTTTCTCAAAAATCTATACATACTTTGTATTACGGCTTCCATTGTCATTTAATGTATACCATAATTTCCAATCTCTCTTATTAACACGTTATAAATTTAAATAATAAAATAATTAAATAGAAAAAAAAATTATATATCAATACAATTATATATAATATAAAAATACATAAAAACAAAGACAGAAATTTCAAAGCAATGCTTTATCAATGCATAAAAAAAAAGTACGCTTTTCTCGAGAGCGCAGTACGGATTACGTGCAGTGGAACAAGTCGAGCTGTCATCGGACTTCGACAAAGCGCATGTAGCGTATACAGAATGTAGTTATTGACACATAGCATGTGTCAATAAACACAGTCGTGACACTAAAATGTTCAAGACTATCGTAACATTAAATAATAAAAATTTCATGTTATATAAACAATTATAACAATTCTGATTTGCACATTCTCTCGCACTACTAGGTTACATAACAAAAATCGGGTTCAAGTTTCTTTCCTAAGTTCTAAGACCTAACTGTCTTAACGACAGTTCGGTATATCGTTATATTGTTGCGCAGCTTTTTTGTCATATATAATACGTGCACAACGACAACATAACGATATCGACACTGTCGTTAAGAGTTACAGAATAGGCTTACAGATCACGTTAATTAACCTACGGTTCATCCGGTTCATTTCTTGCGATAAGTGTCAATCTGTACGACAGAATTTTCTTTTTATCTATGAATTAAACGATATCCGAACAGATCGAGGATCCCGTCCGAGCAATAAGTAAGCTCGCGACGGCACTGGCCTTGACGCGGGTTAATCTTTCGAGCTGATTACAAGTCGCGAACAGCCGGACACAAATCCAGTTCCGTACCTGCCAAAAGCGTCGGTGTAAGCCTACTTACACAGCCGAACATGTAGCCGGCCAATCGTCGATTGGTAATCCGGGAATGTTTTCTGCCCGGTCCATTATCGGCTTAGTGCAGCTCCCGTGTTACTCTCTTCGTTCCACAACGACCCGATTCCACGCGAGAAAAAGGAAAACGCCACCACGTATATACTGGAGGCGCTCCAGATAAATCGATAGTGTTAAAGATAGTTTCCTTACACGCCACTTCGCATTCGCAATTCCTCCAAGACATTCTCACTGTCGCTCGCGATCGGCTCGATAACGTAACGCGAATCTCACGAACCCTTCAGCATGAAACAACTGTAATTTGCGAACTATTTTTTTTCGGCAATTCTCGAAACATCGCCAATGCGACAAATTGTATTGCGTCACTGCTTCATTTTTCAAAATTATTGTTCGTACGTATTTCCCGACAATTTCAATTTGTCGTCGCGCTCATTCAGCGAAACAGTACCCAAATTTGTCAGAGAAGCGCAAGGAAAAATTTATTGGAAAAAACATTTATTCGATTGGACGCCGTGTGTGTGTGTGTGTGTGTTAGTTCGATCGACATCGCCGATTAAGGACGGAACAACAAGCGTCAACATCCAGTTTTTGAGCTTGTGCAAGAAAGAACGGCCTTCGTGTATGCACACCATCGCCGAGGATATTATTCGCGGCGCTATTGAGCACGCTTAAAAATGCATGGGCCACTCAACCCCGGGCCGAAAGCACTCCGGTTATTCTGTTATCCGGTATCCTCAGGGATAAGGCTTCGCCCACCCTTAATGATGACCAGCAATATTTGCTCCTTTGTTTTCCTACCGGAAGGAAGGTAAATGCGCCGTCTCGCGCATTAGCGCGTCCCTCGCAAGATTACGAGGGGCTGTTCTATTTTCACGAACGAGAAAATTACACGGGGGAAAATAATAAAAAAGTCATGCGTTACGATTAAACGATTTGTTCTCTTTTCCGGTTTATAAGATCAAGGGACATATTACCCTTTTGTAAGTCACAACACTCTTTTCAAGCTCTCTGCAAAAATATCCTCTCTTAAAAAAAGACCATCAATTTGATTACTCTATAAAATTCTTTTATCTCGCGCTTCTTCTTCGCTCAGGAGCGAAACTCAGTTTTTAGAACGGCCATTTACATGAATATGCATCGGTGGAGACCCCGTTACCTCGGCGCGACGTTTAGAACCAGCGCGCTGCTCCAATTTAATTCAATACTTTTCAAATATTTCAATAACAAAGCGAAATGTCAATTCCGCGACAAGTGCAATTAGTATCTTAGGAATGCCGCGCGAAGTTTGTCGACGGCAATTCCGGCAATTTCCGGTTGGCCGCGGCGGCGCCGGCAAGGGAGATTATTCTATAATTTTAACAATCAATTATTTAGAATCTAGTTATCTCCGGCGAGTCTACCGGCGTATATTCAATTTTAAAACTGCAAACAGTCGCCGTGGTAGGTACCTCGCTCGCGACGAGGCACTCAATATGTAAAGCGCGATGTAACTTCGCCGCGCGCCCGGCCGCAACTCCGCCGCGCGGCGCCGCGCGGATTAATCAAGCGGAATTCACGCCCGACTTGTAAACGTTGATCAAATATCCGTGAGCGAGTTAACGACCGCGGGATTGTCGCTACGAAATTCGACTAATTCAACTCCCGGTCCCGCGCGTCCGCCGCGTTTTTCGGCGGCGACGTCCGTCGAAGTTAAATTGCGTTAGCCCTTTCGTTTCCCGGCCGTCCCCAATTAGGGACAACGCTCTTCCCTTCGCCGGCAACACGCGAACACGCAGTTTGCACACGTGGAATTCTTCGCCCCTTCCCCTCCTTTTTTTTTTCATTTTCATAATTTCACGACAGCCCCCACGGGGGGGGCTCGCTCTCTCTCCCTCTCTCGAATCTGTGTCAACAAAAAATTTTCCCCTCCCCCAAAAAAGTTTCCGCGACGCGTCGCACAGTCACGTAGAAACTCGTGAAAAATTTGCATCATTTCCTAACGTATATAACACGCGCGTACGTACTTGAATATGTATATAATTCATCGTCGCATTACACGCGATACTGCATTCAGCGCGTACCGACTGCGACCGCTTTCAATATAAAACGGAGAAATAATAAATGAGCCGCTCGTCACGTACCGGGTGGCCCGGGTGGTCGCTCACTCACCTGATAGAGTATGTCGAGTGTGATCGGGTAGAGTAGGTGCTCGACGATCACTCGCAGTACGGTGTTAGGTCCGCCCTGGGTCTCGCTGGCACCGGATACCTGATTTTGCCCGGCGATCGCGACCTGGTTGTTCGAATTCTGTAACAAAGAAGGCGAGTGGAATCGAATTAAGCAAACTTCGTAGGTACGACCTGATTGCGATCGACATTCGCCCCAAGTCCTGAAGATACAAATTGCCCAAGTTCCGAATCACATGAATTCTATTTCACGGATGAATTTTCAATCGGAAACTTGGCCCTTTTGTATTTTTAGAACTGCGTAGACAAATAATTGAAGGTTTACTTACACTAATTGTTTCGTTTGTTAGCATCACAACATTAATAATAATAATAATAATAATAATAATAATAATAATAATGTAATAATATTAATATAATAGAAGTATATGGAAAACAACCTTCAATTATATATTGGATAATAACAGGAATAATAATTGGATATAACAGGAACAATAATCGATTCAGTTATTTTAATCCAACACAGATCAAGGTCTCTAAAAGCGTTGATAAAACATTCTGTTTTAATATTTCTGATATGTATAACGACCGTTTTAATATCGAACAAAATTAAATCGCATACTGTAAAACGTTAATGAAATAAATGTTATGAGTTTTTTGTCCTCCGACATAGTGCGGAAAATGTGCGATGTTTAAAATTGGAACGCTTACATTGCAGGGAAATAAAACAAGTTTTCAAAATAACAAAAACCATGATTTTAAATTAGCGTTTTATATAATACATCTTTTGTTTAAAATATTAAAAAAAAAATGCTATTGTCGAGAAAGTGAAATAATCGAAGAATTCTCCGGTTTGAAGAATACATCATGGATGACCTTACTGACTTCGATGCGATGCATGATCCTTCTTCTTCGCACGATATACAGAGATCATGGAAATTCTCTCTCTCGGCGTATCTGCTGAGCGTGATGAAGCGGAATAGAAAATAATTTCTTTGAAGCGAGAGAGTAGCGGAAAGAGCGAGCGTCAGAAGAAAAACGGAGAGAAATGCGGGAGAGCAAACGAAAATAGATGCAAGAGTATTAAAATTGGACGCATACTGAGTGTAAAAACGAGGAGACATTATACTTTGTAAGTGAGAGCAGTATAATGGACGGTAGCGCTGCTGGGTTATTAAAAGGAACCGTGTCTTTCCAAGTCTCGTCGCCGCGCGAAACACCCGGTAAGTTCGACCCTAATATTAGATTGGAAGAGAAGTGAATTGGAAAAGAAATCGTAGCGGCGCGAGAATCATACTACAAGTTTCTATAATAATCAGTTTGCAAGATCTTGTCTCCTCAATTCACAGAATAATTGGTGCAAGATAAAAATATCGCTCGCTGCGTTACAATCCAACTGGAGTTTTTAAGTAATTGAAAAATATTAAACATTTATGTATAAAATATATAAAAATGTATCTCTTCTCTTTGTGAGAAAACTCAAGCTGATACTTTGTCACTGCGAAAAATTTAGATCAGAATAGAAATTATCAGAAAATCTAAAAAAATTTTTTAACTTTAAAAATGTGTAAGGCTTTCCAGATAAATCCTATTAATTAAAAAAAAAAAAACAAAGTTACGCTGGAAAATTGACAGAATGTCACTCTTCCTATTCCGCACGTGCGAAATGCGTCTCGCGGACGGTCGCCGTTTTCATCAGCTGCCGCTGCCGGTAAAGCTGTCAAAGTGAACTTTAAGGGGTACGACGCAGCGAACATTAGCATAAAATGCTAAAGAAACGCGCCACATTAGAATTTCGATGTAGATTAAAGCGCGGCACCCGCTCGAGCGAGGCTCCTAAATCTGACTTCGTAAAAATAACTTCTCTCGAGCTGAGTATTCTAACGAAATTTC
The DNA here is from genome assembly GCF_013373865.1 of Monomorium pharaonis. Taxonomy (NCBI): domain Eukaryota; kingdom Metazoa; phylum Arthropoda; class Insecta; order Hymenoptera; family Formicidae; genus Monomorium; species Monomorium pharaonis. Next base: position 15,670,273 of record NC_050475.1, on the reverse strand, counting down.
CGCGACGACGACGATGACGACGAAATCGTCCCGCTTCTCAAGTTTGTGCAAAGTAACTGGATAACTAAACTCCTAGGTGTAAATAGCAGGTTAATTATTAGATTATCGCGAAAAATTTCTCCATAAATGTATTTATAAGTAAAAATTAATTCTAATTATCTGTATGTAAGACAGCTATCGTTCAATTTTGAGAGAAACTATTTTATATTACATACAAGAACGCCTTTAACTAACAAATAAAACAAGAAGACATATAAAGAAATTATTTATTGTTATAGCACGTGCAACGACCGTTACCGTCTTCTATCGATAGCTACTTCAGAAGAGATTGTAGTAAAGAGTACACACGTGGCTTCGCGTAGCACTTTCCACGATGCGATATACACCTCTTTAATGGAGACACGCGATTCGATAAAAGCAATTCGAAATAACTGATAAACAAGGACCGCCATACAAGAACGCACACTACGGTATCATCTTCGCGGAAGAAGCGCAATCGCGGATATGGTGCACTCGAAAGGCGAAACGTTTAACAACAATGTCTTGACCTAAAAAAAAAAAACGCGAGGAAGAGTATAAAAGCAAAAAGTAGAACCGAGCTACAAAATAGTATTGTTCTTCTTCAGTGGCGAACGATGATCGCAACGATTCAGAAAAAGTAACATCCCCGAGTACGCGCGGCGCGGGAGTAAAAGTCTATTTCAAGGGATGCTCGTAAAAACGCGAGAGCTTTCGATTTTGCGGCGGTGTTAAACTTACATGTGCTCGGATTAATATACTAAAAATTGAAATTAAACTATTTCTTTATACTCTTTAAAAAAAAAAAAAAAATAATAATAATAAGATCGATGATATTCCTCTTAATTTCGTTCACTCAAAAAAAGAAATGTTCACTTTAAAATATTCTAAAACGTTTACATCTATTAAAAATTTTAGTATTAAACGTTTCAGTATTTTAAACCTAGCCAGCGTTAAAAATATTTTACTATCTTAAAATTAACACTCCTTTTTTTTTTACTGTAATCACGTTTCGGGACGTATTTCAAGAAAGAGAAAGATATGCGCTGCGTAAAAAAAATATTTCATGATTTTTAAGGTACGTTTTAAATTTCTCAAAAAGGAGGAAGCGCCAGCAGCAACAGCAACAACAGCAGCAACGTGTGAATCTTTCTTTATGTAAAAAGTTGTACAAACTGTTTTCTCGCAAGCGTGGTATACCGAGGCTAAATGAATAGTTAAATGGCCGGTGTTTCCTTCGCTGCGCGTGTTAGATCTTACGCGGAATTTACGAGCGTGCTAAACCTCGCCTCATCGCGTCCCCGTTTCTCCTACACCGACCATCACCTTGTATAACACCACTTCCGTTTTTGACGGCGGCCCTCTCTCCTCGAGCGTCAGTTTTTTACGCGTAACTCCGTTATTACGCGCCGGCGCATCGCGCGTGCGTTCGTCTAATCGCAAGTTCGTAAATCGCAGCCCGACGAGTCTTCGTCGCAAGCATGGCGGCGGATATTATTACCGCCGACCGTATCCGCGCTAATAATTTTACGAGCAATTTTATTGAAGTTCGCATCGTGCGCGCTCGCGGTTTAGCCGAGTTTCCGGACGGATCCGAAGCGGCTTCCGTCCGATGCTGTTGATGGCGCGTAAGTGTTTCTAACTGCAAACGTAAATGTTTTACGGAAGAACCGGACGTCGGGATTAAGCGGAGGTAGAACTGGAATCAATTAAAATGGATGAGAGCGACTGAAAATGTCAAGAATAATCTGAACGCGATCGAGATGCAGCAAATGTTGAAAGTTAATTAAAGTGTAGCTGCCTGATTTTTAATTCCGTCCTTACTTGAGATATACGGATAACTTGCAGCAAGTGCTACCGGGATTATCGCGTTACTCTAACATAAAATTGAAAAACAAATAAGGGAGCTCAGCAAAAATTCATGTCCTGATGATCCTTCGCGATGGATAATACTCGAAATCGCCGCGCTTTCTCAAGAAGGAAAAAGTTAACGTTGACATCTTGGTGCCCGAGAGAGAAGAGCAAAAGTTCGCCAGCTGCTAATTAATTAGCCTGACAAAACGTTAACTGATGGCTGTTTCTCCCTACCCATCGGATCTGGCCGAGGTCGGTCGCAAGGATGGCGTGCGGCCGACCATTTTATCCGGGAATTAATCCTAAAAGTTGCGCGGCATACATCCCCGATCTCTCTTGCGCCACGTTCCATTTTCCGTTTCCCATCTTTTCACCTCGATGCCGATCCCACCCCTCCAATTAGCGGCCCATAAATTTCCATGCGTGCGGAACATAAATTCGCGCCGACGTTCCTCACTCTTATTTCTTCTCTCTCTCTCTCTCTCTCTCTCTCTCTCTTTCTTTTCCTTCTCCCTCCCCCGCCGTTTCCATCTTTTTTCCAAAGGAGAATTCCCGGGATCGCCTCCCCTTTCCCAATGCAATCCTTTTTATCGAAACCATGCGTCTTCCGCGAGCGACACGCGATATCGGGAGATTCCTGGAATCCCATCAAGCCACCGCAAAAGAAATTTTCCGCCTGCTTGAGTGCGCTCTTGTGAAATCTAATTTTATTTGCCGCTTATCGGAAGGAAAAATCAAATGTCTTATCAAAAATAGAAGGGTGTTTAGCCACTCCGGAAAACGGAGAGGTCCACCATCCAGGGTAGATTTATTGCTGGTGCTCGTACGCCGGTGAATTTCGCGCGCGGCTAATTATGCTACGGGATAATATTCCACCTCTTCTTATAGTAATAAACTCTTCGGATTTGCAATAAATCTCGCGCGCAAAGATTTTCCATTATATCGCGTCATAGCCATTAGCCGCGCTCCCGAGATCGTAACATAAATTAATAACGAAGTTACAGTTGTCATCATTTTATTTCAGTTATGAATCATCCGCACGACTGAGCCGCATAAATTTCTATCGAAATAAACAGCTACGTATACACAGAAAGCGTACGCCATTAAATATTTATTAATGCATATGACGGCTATATTAACTTGTTCCTAATTAAAATTATAATGTTGTAATATTATGCTTATGTTAGAATTATGACGTGACGACTGCGCGTTATAAAGTTATTTCCGTCATTTTTGCGGCAAATTAATCCACACGTTTCGCGTTGAGATTCACGTTGCAAATAAAATACGAAATAAAGGATTTACACTATAAATTATGCACTATTTCATCATAGCCCAATGCCTCCGAGTGCGAATTGCGGCTAAATATATAAAGTAATATCTTTTTCCATTTCATATTTCTCGTCCTCCTAACCGTACTCTCCGCGTTCATTCCCTCCGCATTTTTCTGCAGTGAGAGGCTATGTCTTTTGTTCAACGAGAAATGTCGCTGTAACAGTGAAAGACGGACGTTTTCGTTCCAGTACTTGTAGATTACGGCGGAAAGACGGAAGGGATCTGCTCTTTTCCCGCCGCTTAGACCGACTTAATTATACTGAATGTCGATAATAAAGTCACCATCTGCGACCGGCCTGGAGAGGCTCAATTAAAGCCGTCCTTTTAAGCCGCCAAAGAAAGATTCTCAGAGAAGACGGAAGGAGTCTTCCACCCGAAAACTACAATTCTCGTTCGAAACTCGCGCCGTGAAATAATAATCCTAATTATTGTTATCGCGAATCGCACAATAGAAGTCCTGGAGAAATAACGGGCAGCTGCGCCGCTACTTTATAGCGCTCGGTAAACCCGGTGATACAGAGAGTGTCTTAATCGTCGCGCAATTTTCTACGATTTTCGAACAATAAAAATTGTAAAAAAAAAGTCTGGCCTTTTATTTCACGTCTTTATATTTACCGGATGCGCGCTTACGAAAGTATATATAAAATGTTTTATGGCAAAATTTGCGAATTTACTTACAGGAAAAGGAATAAACGGACACAGTTCTTCGTTTACTACTCCATTTGAGATGTAAAACTGATTTGTAAAACGAAACTTATTAAAAATATTAAAGTTTTCCTATCATTGAATACAGTCTCGAAAATTTCGATATGCTTTACCACATTACAAACTTCTAAGAAAATAATCTGCTATTACCTAGTTTTGTTTTCTGCAGGATACTTTGCTATACAAATTGAAACAAAAATAAAGACCATTAGAAAAATTTTACGAAATGTTAAAAACAGAAACATAAAGTTCTCATTTTGGCATAAAAACTGACGTTATGTCATTAACTTTGTAATAACATTTTTTTAATGCTTCTCTTACTTTAGGTTTAATTTATGACGCAGTGTCCCGAAAAAAAATAAATAAAAAAATTGCAGATCGTTTCTTTAGAAATCACGCGATAAAATGTATTTTTAATAAATTTTGTCACAAAAATAGTTCTGCATCTTAAATCTGACAGAAAATAACACACACGAAGAATTGTTCATTTATTGCCTCTGAAATAAATTTGCAAAACAAATTTCGCCTCTGTAATTTAACTATACAAGCTGCCTGTTCTTCACTTGAACGGCGGAGTTTAGCCGTGATATAATCGCGCATTCATAAATCTGATGTGATGTCACATCAGATTATTTTGTCCTCATGCGCGGCGTTCTGTTTCATAAACAGCCGGACGAGTTTCGGCGCGGAAAAAAAAACTACCTGCCTTTCGGCCGAATGGACTTCGCCTATATTCGCGCATCTCCGCGAGTTCCGCGGCCTCACTAAAAACGGACCGGGCGAGTGATAAAGCGCCCCCGGGATGCTGTGATCCGCAACGCGCGCCGAGCGGCCCGCATACCAGGGTCTACGAGATTGCCGCGGCGGAACGGATCGTTACCGCGACTATGCACTTGCCCGGAGCCGCTTTCAAGGGGTGAAATAACTACTCCTAGGGGTAGTTTCTATCCCCCTTTGATAGCCCGGCCTCGGAACTAACGGAGAGTGCCGGGACTGAGAACATTACCATAACCTTCCATTACTCGTTGCCGCCGATCCGCCTACCCTTATCCTCACCCTCTCCTTCTCGATCTCAAACATCCGCCGCCTCTCGCGCTCCCTCCCCCTTCCTCTCTCCAGCCCGTTCGACATCTTTCTCCCCGGCCAACCGCGGCCGCCGATGCGTATCGGTACGTAACGCATCCGATTGGCATCCGACGAGATTCCGGTGTCTTTACTGGCGCCGTGAGCTACAACCGATCGTGGCCGAGATCACGCCATAAACCCTCGTCCGGGTGCAGCACCGCGACGCGAAAACGAGCGTTAAACTTTTACAAGCGCGATCTACCGCACGAGGGTACGGAGGTTCCTCGACTTCTCCACGCGATGCTATAAGCTGATCCAGTTTGCACTAACACGTCACGATCTACATAAATCTTTCCTGCCGAGTGAATGTTGGTTCGGAATGTAGCTCGAGATAGAGACTTTTTCGAACTTCCCCCGCGATCGAAGGAGTCCGCCTTCGAATCTTTCGAGACTCACCCTGTATTTTCAAGTTTTCGTTCCGTTTCTGTGATTTCGCGGTTAAGATCCCATCCTCTCTTGTGGCAAGTCTTTCGGCTCCCTTTCCAAAAATCGTTTCGGACTCACGATCGGAGTCGCTCCGACAAGAGGCACCGGAAGAGAAAACGATCTCGATGATAAATAACACTTGGCATTAATTCTCACGTGATAAAATGCGAACCGGTAGCTCACGCTATACTAAAAAGACGAGGCGCTTCCAAACTCGGAACGGAAAAGATGACGACGATTAATGACTAAACGACAGTATAAAAAAAAAAGAGACGGCCGTCGTCTTTTTTGTATCGTTCCTCCTCCCCTTTCTCTCCCTAGATACTTGTATTATCAAAACTAGTTATTTGATCAGCAGTACACTGTTCGTTTAATTGCATTGAATTTGAGTAATGATACTCACCCCCTCACCGTCAGAGTTATTGAAAACGTGACGACAGCCCCCGAGAATGATTAATACCGTTTCTCCGACCGTTGTAGTCCTTTTTTTTTCGCGTCCCCATTGCTTAATTGCGTTCGATCCGCAACTCCGAATAAATTACATTCGCCCGGGAATTATTTGTTTCGGTGGAATGAGAATTGCGAGAGTAAGTCCCGGCTGTCCCGTTCAACTCGCGTGCTCTCTCTCTCTCTCTCTCTGCCTCTCTCTTTCTCTCTGTCTGTCGAACTGCCCGAGAAAATAATAGTGTCTGAGAAAATAAGAGGATTCCGACAGACCGCGATCTCACCGGCACAGCTTTAAAATCCGTCTGGACTCTGACGCGTAGTTGCGGCATCCTATTAGAATCTGAACTACTTGATTACGAGAATATATAATATTTCGAGGATTCGTCAGTCGAAAGCGTCGGAAAAACAAAAAAACTTGACGCTTAATTATTATCTTAATTGTTTTAATAAGTCCTTGGCCAGCGGGAGAGTTCCCGATGCAACACTCGTGCAATTTTATTTCTCGAGAAATAGACGACAAGGATTTCAACAAACATCTATCTTTCTTTCCCCCCCTAATCGCTAATTAACATCACCGACGATTATTCTACGATACATTGTTTAACTTCATTCCGAGGGAATGCGAAACGACTCGAATCGCGGCGCAACGTGCACTCGAGGGCGGAACGAAGGAATTAAAAATTAATGAACACTCGGAAGCGAGAGAAGCAGCGGTGGATTGCTCGGGAAACGTCCCGCGATTTCTCGGCGAAACGAGCGGGGATAACACGCCGGGATACGGCTATCCGCAGAACATTCCGCGCGGGGTTGAGGGAGAGGCGGGCGTCGTTAAAGGAACGACGAGAGGAGCGCGATAAGAAAACTGCGCGGAAAGTGCCGCGCGCTCGTTACACGAGCGGCGCAGAAATTTTTCCTGAATAATTCATCCGTCCGGCGACGTGGCGATGGAATTTCCGCCGTGTACCGTACGTAACGCGGAGAGATGCGACCGTGACGTGGTGGGCGGCGGCGAAGCCACAACGTGTATATCATCGCTAATGGACAGCGAAGGGCGCGGGACAAGAAGTAATCGGACGAACTTCATCAGCGACGATCCTCGCGCTCAGATCCGCAACGACGGAGAAAAGACGACAGGTACGGTCTACAAACGCACACACGCGCACCCCCCCCCCTCTCTCTCCCTTTGCAAGTGATTCCAGAAATTATTTGCGCTCACTATCGAATAAATCTGTACTTCGCCTCGCCTCGCTCCCGGGATTAATGATCCTTAGGACGCATAAATCGAGAAGAGGAAGATATCGCGGAGGCCGAGCAAAGAGAATCGTATATTTAAATCGTAAGTGCGTCTGGCGCTTTTTGATTTTTTTGTTGTATATCCCCTGGACGCTACTCTCGCGCTTTGCACGTCCATTTCGGCTCAATCCAATTCAATCCCTCCCCTCCCCTCCTCCCAGCTCTGCCCGGTGCGTCACACGCGGTAAACGAGGAAGCGCCCCGAGCGGAAAAACTCCCCATATGCGCGATTCCGTCAAATTAAATTTCGTTCATTAAATTTGCGCTCACGACTCGATCCCGATTCCGATCCCGGGTCTTTGTGCCGTAGTTCGGATGGAGCTCGGGGACGGGATGGGGGGAGGGGGAGAGACAAGAATTCATCCGGATCGATGGTACGGCCATCGATTTCAATCATACGCAACCCTGACACCGTTTTCTCACCTCTCCGCCTTCTCGAAGGTACGCGTGCGACGTATTCCATTATACGCGCCGAGTTTTTCAACCGCCCCCCCCTCCCCCTCCCCCCGGCAGTCTCGCTTTTTCACGATTTCCGTTTTTGTTTTCCCCTCTCTCCCTTTCTCCCTTTTTTTCCCTCTCGTCTTCTCTCCGCCCTTTTTTTTTCCTCTCTTTTTCTCAATGCTCGTACATATTTCGCGCTCGCGAGCGGGATAAAGAACGCGCGTTCATTGGACGACATTACGAGCGGGATTCGCCGCTGTCAAAATGATGGAGTGGCCCACCCAGCCAGACGGACTCTTCTGCAGTCAGAATAATCAGTCTTCCCGGCTTGTGCGTCACCCCTTTTCCACCACGTCGCATCCTCCCCTACCCCTCCAAAAGCCACTCGTGCGGGAAGCCGTCCAGAATCGTCGCGCAGCTACCTTTACCGCGCGCGGCGGTAGTTCGTAATGTCGAACGGAATTAAAACGAGCCACGTATCGCGCGGTACTCGGTATGCGAGGAAAGGGGGGAAAAAAATTCGCGATAAATTCCGGGACCAATCGCATCTTCCTTCCCCGGCGATATGTGCCACGGGTTTGTGTATGTTTTTCTATTTTCGTTCCCACCCTCTCAAACTTTCATTACACAACACAGCGCGGCGATATGATATAATATATCCATTATGCATCACCGGGAAATTGTGCTCCCGGCATACAATAACGGATACTACGATATTCACCCACCCCCCTAACGCGTGACGCTTTTCTGAAGTACCCTATGAAACGGCAAGATAATTCCGGCCTAAAAAATTCACGCGCGACAAAGTCGAATTTCGCCGAAAAGTCGGGAGGACACGTCCTTCGCGCTCCCAAGCGACATTCTCCTGCCTCTTGATTCCCCTGTGTCCATACGTTTCGGCACGCGGGTACGGCGATGTGTGGGGGGGGGGGGAGGAAAAATTGAACGATCTATCTTCGCGCGCCCCTTTTCACGGGCGCTTCTCCCCCTCTACCCCCCTCGCTCCGCGTCCAGTGAGGGCGCCAATAGGCTCGCGTGTGCGACTTCGCGATACGCGTACAAAGCCGTCGATATCGAGAGACCCGATGCGAGAGGGTGTACAAAGGTTTCGGGAGGGAGAGAGGCAACCTTTCAGATTTGTTGCGGGGAAATATTCGATTTTTCTCGCCGTCGGGGCAAAGAGAGAAGCAGCTCTCGCGGGGGAAGGAGGTGAAATATGACGGGGGGAAAAGGCGCGAAAAGCGCGTCGAATGCGCGGAAATGATGGATTAGGCCGGCCGTGGAGAGATTACTCGCGGCTCCTCTTCTCGCGTGAGCGAAGAGGAACGCAATTCGCCTTGCATCTTTAACGAGGGTTAAATGTATACGTAGCCACGCCGCGGGTTTTCGCTTCGTATTTCGTTTAACGTGCCCGCGCCCTAACAGGTCGCGCACAACGTCGTCGTATTTCATCGGATGAACGGTAATGATTAACTATTGTGTCCATATGCTCATACGCGATGGCCATTATCTCCACGCAACTATTGCAATAACGCGCACCGCTGTCAGCAATTACGATTATCTCGTTCCGCGATTATAATTAACGAGGGAGTAATTAATATCTACCTTCAAATCGAATGCGAGATGTTGTCGTCCGCGTACAACGCCGCTGATGTATATTAGCCGCTCTACGTCCGGGGCTCCGCGACATAACGAGCCTTTTACATCGTCGCGCTTTTTCTCGCGCCACATACGTTTTGAAATAAACGAGTTTCGCTCGCGCCGCCGCCGCCGCCGGCCGCGATAAAGCGCACTCATAAAATGTCCCGCAAACTCGGCGTTCGCGGGGATCGTGAATTAATAAATAGATACGGAAGTTAATCAACCGTCCCGCGAAGTTTACTTTTGTCGGAAATTTTGTTGAACGTTAAATTACACGGCCGTTTAGGTTAAATTACAGTCCGCTCTATTGAATTGCGGCGTGTCGGAAAGTTTTCCCGCGTGAAAAATTCCATTTCGGCCGCCAAGAAAAAAATTACATGCAATTTCTCGCGTTCCTGGCGCGATAACGCGATATGCTCGATGGGGCGGCCAGTGCGCCAAGTTCAAAGGTAGAGGACAGATCGATATATCTCTTTAACAATAAAAATAAGATTCGCCAGCTGCAACTGGCGAATTAATAACGACGAATAAATTTTATTATAGATTATATAACTGAAACTGAATGTCCGTGAATGTCAAACGATCGTCGCATCGAGATAAAATGTGATATTGCAAATTAATATTCCACGAGATAGATATACTTTTGGTCAGGCCGAAATTTCGCGAGAACGACCTTCCCTCTCGGCGATAAAACTCACTCGTAGGGGTCGGATAAGCGGGGCCGCGCGTCTGGCTCAAGGGTGCGTGAAGAGGACTCGGTCCCTGTAGCTAGACGGTCTTCATGGCTTGCATATTTCAGAGCTCGATACTGTGAATGTAGGTCTAACAATGGCACATTGTTACTCGGACCTGTCGCGGCTGCCAGCCAAAGTGCAGCAGGGCGGCCGCGAAAAGGGGTGGGGGAGGGAGAAGAGTACGAGCCGCCGGCCACGGGAACGCGGAGGGTCGGAGGGACGGCGGACGCGCGCGGGCAAGGTGGTGTAATATTTTTAATGGAGGGTGTCTCGGGTGATCTACGGCGCGTTGCATTGTTTCTGCGAGACGCCCCGTGCATTGTACCTTCTCCCCGTTTCTCAACCCTCTTTTCTCACCTGCCTTCTTCCTGCCCTCCGCCTTACCCGCCCACTTGCCACCGTCGCACACGGCCGGAAGGCGCGACAGCGTCCCCGAAAAATCCACGAAAAATCACGTGCCACGTGACGCGTCCGCGACAATTCGGTTTGAAATATACGGTAAATGCATACGGGGCTACCCCCCCCCAACGCTCGAGCTTTAGCTTAATTATTAGCCGATAAGTAAAAATTACACGAGCTCTTCTGACAAATGGCGAATACTCCCGCAAACTGCGGTCCGTCGCGAAATTCGTAGCCGCAAAGGATCGCGAAGAAAAATGGCACCTATAAAAGCAAGATGGTGCCAAGACATAAGAGGAAAATCAACCCATAGCGAAACGCAACAATCGCGGAGGCGGGGGTTCGTATCGCAACGTATTAATTATCAAATATAACAGAGGGTAGGGGTGGGGGGAGGAGGGACGCCCGTTATTGAGGCGCCCCCGTTATATTCGGGACGGGAACAATGCCCCAAATTACGCCACTCCGTATACACTCTGGGGTCTGGAAAGGAAAAAGAGTGCGGGATCCATTGCCAGTTTCCCTCCGGACGCGCGGCAAGATTATATATATACGCGCGATCACTTTTCCGGCTTTAACGCCCAGCTTTTATGTTGCTCGCAATTACCCCGGTGGAAGGCATTAGCCCGTAAACAATGGCCGCGCGGCAAACAGATTAATAATCCTTGTCGAGATTAAGCCAGTACGTATTATTTAGCTCTTTAATTGGACGTAAGGTGCTTTTTCAATCTAATCGCCGAGTATTGTTAACAAATTTCGAGTCTTCAATTTAACGTCGGAATTACCGGCCTTCGAATCGCGTGTCTCCCCCCTCCCCCTTCTTGGCCTGGTCTCCTTCCTTTTATACCTATTTTATTTTTCTTATTACGTGCACCCCCGTTGTGATTTTTATATACCGCGTATGACGTAATGTTCCGTGCATAGCGTTCGTTCGTTTCCCGGCGCATTTTTATCGCCTCGCCGTTGAATCGAATATTCAATTTCACTTTTTCTAGCCCCCGGAGCTCTACTCTACTGGCCTTCTGTTTTTCCAGTTTGTCGCTGTATTACTTTGCATCCCGGTCCCATTGCTTTTTCTGCTCAGAAATTCCTATCTCTCTTTCTCGCTCACCCGTTTCCCCCCCCCCCCCTCCCTCTTTCGCCAGCCCCGATAGCATCTACAACGTGCGCGCGAGTGTACCAACGATAACCGAGTGCCCATAATAAAAAGCAACGACAAGGTTTTAGTCAAACGCGTCGCTTAGCGAACACGTTTACTCCGCGCTAACGCTGATTTATTCATGATCGCCGCGTTTATCGCGCGCCGCGCCGGTAAACGTCGGCGAAAAATGTTAATGTTGACACGGGTTAATTGCAGAAAATTCATGTACGCGGGAGTGTTCTTGTTTTCTTTTTTTTTTTTTTTGCGCTCTTGTTTACACACCTCGGCCTACACAAAAACAACCTCTAGAATCCATATCGCAACTATTGTAAGAGGGCAATCTTTTCGCTCGGATAACCGTTTCAAAAATAGATTCAGAAGCAATAAGCGTGAGCATCGCCTACGTAGAGGAAAGTCACGAATGTATTTTATATATGCTGGCACAGGCTTTCTAAGGTAATAGCAGCCTCTTATTTCTCAGAAACTAAACATTGCGCACTCTACCTATTTCAAGAATGCGTGACCAAGTTTGATTAGATAGTCAGATTTTCCATTTCTAGAAGCTTTCCCTTCGATAAATAACATTGCCCTTATTTCCATTTCGCCCTAAGAATCTTTCAGAATAAATGATTTCTAGGGAATTTCCTGGATAAACAGGCCGTGCTGCGACTGCGACAGTTCCTCGGAATCTTGTGTAAGCTGTACACACGCAACGCCCAACGAGTTACAAGGATGACATAAGCGAAGTTATTAAATTGTAACGTATACAACAAGATTCGTTGTAAGAACGTTGAGAAATAAATTCCCCTTTTTAAAAATAACTTTCACGAATCTTATAATGAAAAGATTTCTTCGGGAATTTTATTCGTAGATTAGAGATCATGTAACACATAAAACACGTGGCCACGCTTCGATAGCCAGGCGCGCAGAGTCCACAGAGACAAAGAGTTATATCGCGTTCTTCTCCGCGACTTTTTTTTTCCCCCTCCTACCGACGGAAGAAGTTTTCCAAGAGAACGGGGCAAAAAAGTCGCCGTCGAGGCCGACGATGTAAAGCAGAATTATTATGTCGAGCCATTACAGCGGGACACGAGGCCGGCCTTTTACGGAGCTTCCTGCCAGACGTGGGTTTTAAGTTAGTAAGGGCGCGAGCGAGCGGCGACTACTAAAGGCGACCAAAAGTTTTCCTCGTCGGGAAAAACCATTAGCCGGCGCGCGCGCCTTCCCTTTCTGTTCGGGCGCAGGCATAGGCGGCACACTTTTGTCACCGGCCTTTGTTACGACCGCCGCCGCCGCCGCCGAGCGGAATCTGTTTTAAAAAAGTATCAGGGGACCGGGAGCCCGTCCGCGGCGCAGCCCACGCCGCGAGGCGATAAAAATTTCCCGCGCGCGCGTGGCCTATCGCGGCGAGCTTTTCCACGGATTTTTCCACGGCCGTGCTTGGACGCGACTCCGGACGAAACGCAAAAACTCCGAGAGACACTTTTTCGCGCCCGCGCGTTCATTAAAGGCGCGCACGCATTTTCGCCGTTTCGTACAAAAACTCGTTCTAAATATTATATAAAAATATCACGGAATGTGAATAATATGTGGATTTTAATTTTTGAACCGGTCATTCTTTCGCGAGATTTTGTTGGTTTTCAACAAAATTTAATAAGATCTCGAGACAAAAACCGGTTTTTCTCTTTCACAATTAAAAAAAAATTAAATACTCGAATATATTTTGTTATAAAAATAAAAAATAATGGAATATTTAGTTTCGAGCACATTATTGAGAGATTTTTTGGCCCGAGGATGTTATAACAAATAGTTTGCGTTGGAAAGCTCTGTGGTTTACTGTTATTATTCCATATTTACTGGGGCTTTTATATTTGACAATGATACGTAAAAGTACGGAATAAATACCAATTAACGCCGAGAGGTTGCGATATAAAACACCGGTATATTTTGTGACCTTGTTACGTAACTAAAAATCATTGAAATGCCTTTTACCTTTTGCCTTCTGAAGTTGACATCGTGTATTGTAAATTTTTTGATAATATTGAATTAACAAGCTATAAATGCATTGTAACATAAGCGACACGTATCAGACGAAACATCTCAAATTCTCATTCTCTCTAAGCTCCGTGTGCTCTTTTTCCCTTGTTTTTCCGTATAACATCTCTATTTATAAATCACTGTGAAATTTCGCTCGCGGTGCATGCCAAGATATTTACGGACGCATCCAAATTAAATCCTGCCGAGAACAAAAGCAAAATCATTCGAACGAGGATGGGAATGGTGATAAACGCGACCACGGTAAAAGCGCCGGTAGGGAATATCCAAATTGCCAACTAATGGAATCGGAGGGGGTGGCGTTACGCGACGGGCAAGAAGCCACATAAAAAATATTTCCTCCCTTCGCGAGCTTGGAAACTTGAGAAAAAGTGCATTTAAAGACGTTAAAGGTGGACCTTGAAGCTGACGATGCCACCAAAATTTTATTAATCGTATAAAGAAAACAAATCTGACAATAAAGCAATAAATTATCTATTAAAAGTCGAATTCGCAAGGTACCGCGAGTTGATGTTTATGCTGGAAAAATGAAATAAAAGCTGATGTATCCGGGACGAAGTAATGTAGAGTTCGGTCTTCAGAGCACTTATTATTAAAACATATTTTCAATTTCAACGTAATTTCACTGTATCTGTTATTGAAATGTGTATCAATATTATTTCAGTTTCCACATGTAATTTTGCATATTCAAAGCGCGTAATTGAAAGCGTCTAATTGCTCGCACGGTTTATTCCAATGGTATTTAATTTGATTTTAATTAGATCTCTCTTGACAGTAGTCTATTTTTGGACGCAATGCCTGTAATAACACTCGCGTTTTTTTCATTTGCCGTCCGAAATATTTATTTCCATCTCACTCATTTCTAAACAGCGCGATTACTCGGGGCTTGGCACTAAATTAATTACTAAACAATGCCGGGGCGTCGCGACGCATGGCGTCTTTATTAAACGAGTTCGCCAACCGGGCATTTACTTAACCGACACATCACCCCCAGGGGTTGTCGCGTTTTAACTCGTAAATATATTCTCTCTCTCTTTCTCTCGTTGGATTTAATTTCTCCTAGCTGTTTCATGCTTTTACCGATTTTTTTCATCCGATTCAATTATTATATGTCTCGAGTAATCGATATTAGACGACTTCTAAGTCCATGACTTATTCTTAGTCATCGTTAGTTTGATAGTTTCTCTCGCAAATGTTAGCAGACGCTTATCATACTTAGGCAATCAACGAGAAAAGTAATGTGGTAAGATGTACAAATCAAAAAATTAAACCAAAAAGAAACGTACGTAAAAAAGCCAATGCCAAGAGAATGGAAACACTAAATCGTTATATAACTTTTCAAAGAGCATTAAATCGTGCAAAACGAACTGATTCGTACGAGCCATTCGTCTTACGCTGAAAATGCGCGACGTATTTTAATCGAAACTAAAAGGCAGGACCGGCGCGAGCTTTATGACAGCCGTCGTCGTGGATTTGTATCTTCGTTCATATAAAATTGATTTCCCGGTTCAGGTGACGAGCACGCAGCGACGTTTGTCTTGCGTTCGGACCGCGAAATTTCCAGCATCATCGTCGCCCACGTAGACACAGAGGCCGATGCGCGATGCGGTGCATCGCCGAGGCTTTCACGGCGATTGCTTTTTCGGCGTCGTTTGTCAGTCTAGACGCCCGGCGAGAAATCATTCGACCGTAGAGGGAATAAACGCGCGTGAAATCCTCTACCGACCATCTTTGCATCTCCCTAAGGCTTCCTCGTGTCTACTTTCTGTTTTTTCTACTAAAAAAAAAGAGGTGCGAGAATAATTTTAATATCACTTTTATATATCACTTTTATATGTATATCGATTCTGAAGTTTAACCAATTTTAGTTTCAAACGATCATCGTTGAACGAGATATTAAAGTAAAAAATAATATAAGCTATAAAAACATACGGATGATAAAATTACAGTTTTTATTGAAAACGCTTGAGAAACTTTATTTTTATGGACTGCGTTCGAATTTTGAGCATTTTTCTATTCTCTAATGAAGATTTACTATACTATGAATAGCGTTTTCTTGATGCGCTGGAATGCAATTTTCTTTTGAGAAGAGTTTACTGTCACAATTAAGGATTATTTTAATATTATTTAAATACAAATATAGATTTATCTCTCAATAATATCTCATATAATGATAATTAGAAGAAAGACTGTCAATATAAGTATATTTAAATATCAAAAATTTCATTTCAAGTTAAATCAATTACTTAACATTGTAAATAAACGACAATAAATCCTTTCCTTTACTTGAGTGAAAATCGTGAAAGTATAATGAAAAAAACAATTATTAAAGATGGAATCTTTATAAAGTTGGAAATGATTGAAATATTTTCCAGAAATCTTGATATGCTAAGCATAAAAAGTCTCTCTTTCTTAACTTCTTCCAGTTTTATGTGTTTCATGATTGTTTCTTTAACGGAGCACGCAATCACTTTGTGAGGCACAGCGATGGTAAACGCAAGATTTAGCAACGCAAGCGTATAGAAATTTCCTGGAATTACGATAAATTTTGTTCTTGAGTAAACCGCGCACGTCGCGGTTCTGTAAATCCCGTGGATTGTAAAGTTTCCACGGTCACGCGTGGTGGAAAGTTTCCGCGTGTCAAAGAAAAAGCATCGCGCGGCGATCGACGAGGCGCGCGTCACCGGGCTATTTACTCCCTTATTTATTATTTTTCGTACGGACCATCACCATCTTCCCCCCCCCCCCTCATTCCCCACCATTCCCGATACACGTGAAACTTTCCTGGAGGATTCCCCGTGGGAATCGGTGTCCGCTTCCACCGCGAAGTTGCGCCCCGCCGGGGGGTGGCAACGGCACTTCAGTAACTTAGAGGAGGAAGAACGGAGGGAGATCCTCGGGAGGGTGGAGTAGACAGACCGACACGATGGTGACATCGAGAAACTTACAGAGTTACGACGATGCGAATTGACGGGGCTGGTTAACGATAACTAGCTTACCTCTCGACTCTCCCGCGGAGTGGAAATGAAAGACAAAGACGATGAAGAGAGGACGATGACGCGCTGCGCCGCGGATTCGTATCGTTCTCGTCGGATTTCCGGAACTGGGAAACGTTCCATCGTCTAACCGTTCGGCCGTTTCGGGCCCGCAAATGCTTCAAGGAAACGTTTAAAGAAAAAGAGATGCCTGGTTAAACTTGACGACGCGAAACGTCACGGCAGTAAGGAACACATGAGTTAGCGCGTGCTGCATAATACCGTGAATGCCCTAATCGAATTCCGTTAATTGATTCGCCCGTCGAGTTCGCGTGCTAATTAATTCGCTGACAAATTTCATTCGTGCGGATCCCTCCCCCCCCCCCCTCCCGAATTGCACAGTGAATTAACTAGCTGCGATGATGACCGGCAGCACATGATGACACGCCCAAGTTGCAAGTAGTACGTAGCGTCACGTAGACGAGGGGTCTGGCGGGATGAACCGTCGCGCACGCTCGCGCCCGAGGGATCGTTCATAAATTATGGACGCATTAATTATAACGGAGTTTGCGGACGCGAGTGTTTAGATTGACTTGACGGCGAAATGGCCGTGGTCGCGCCACGCGTTTCGACGTATGCCCCCCCCCCCTCCCCGACAGTTAGGCAAAGATGTATACAAGGGGCTGAATATCGGCTTAATTAATTAACTCGCATAAATAACATACTATCTGAATCCTAATTCGATCAGGCAGTTGACGACTATTGTATCGACAGGTTTCCCCGTTTCGTGCTTGCCAACGCCTCGAGGCATCGAAGTCACCGTCATCGAACAGAACACAGAGCACACCCCCTGTTCCTATTTTGTCGATAAGAACGCAAAACGATCAGCGTTATTACGTTTCATCGAATAAACTCTACATTTATAGGATATATCATCTTCGATGATCCAGTCTACGATACGTCTATCTTTGCTTCGACGTTATTTCGCTTTTAGATACCCAAGTCAACCGTAGAAGAAGAGGGAGGGGAGAAAAGCTGAACGAGTGTTAGGAGGAGATCGAAAGAGTTAGTTCGGCGAGAATAGCGTAGTGCGGTTCATGCGGCCGTTCCCGGGGTTTAGTGAAGCGAGAAAGAAGTGAAGCGAGAAGTATGACACAGACCTCAGAGGTGTTGGCGACATCATTTGTTGGGCTACTGACCGCGTTGTTGGAGTGCGTTTGATCCGTCTTGAGTTCACGATGATTGCTGAACTGCACGTAGACCGCTCTGCCTCTGAGTTGGGCCACGCCGGAAGCGTAGTAGGTCACCATGGTCGCCGCAGCATTCTCGTCCGCCATTTCGAGAAACGCCTGCAACGATAAGAGAAGTTTTTGTCAGTTACTGGCTGGACGCACAAAAGTTACTTGTGACTTCAGTTGTTTTCAAATACAAAGAAATCAAAAATCACATTTACATTAATACATTTTTCACACAGTTCTGAGAAAACGATTAATTCTGATTTAACTTTTTTTTTTCGATATTAATCCCCTGTTTGCAGTCTAGGTCCTTTTTTGTCCACTCCAAGTTTTTTACTGTTCCAGGTTTTCAAAAAATTTAGAAAACTTTTCAATCTCTATTACAAATAGTTTTTAACTCAAATGTTAAAACCTTTATTTAATAACAATTTCCATCATGTATATTTCGGAGAAAATTTTACTTATGCCAAAAAATCCTGGATTGCAGAAAGAGGGTTAATGTTTGACGATAATTACATCGTACATCTTTGCATTTTAGTTGTGTCTATTTTAATTAATCAATGAAATGACCTGAACGTCAGCACTGTTGTTTCAAGTCTCTAGCGAGACTAATGAAATAAGGTCCGATATGCAATACGCTTTTACTACTTAACTACTTTATTACAGTATAATGCCGTATACGATTTCATAAAACGTTTATATTTTACAATTTCGCTAGGCAAAATCTTCTGTAAAGTTTGACATAAAAAGGGGATGCACGACTGTCCAAGTTTGCACAGTTACTTTAACCTGAAACCGATCTCGGGGAGTTATGTCAAGATTCTTTTTTGATTTATGCCCAGAAAGGTAAAACATGTAGCAAGGAACGAAAAGCATTTTTATATTTACCTCGGAGCGCAAGTCGTAATGGAATATCTGAAACTCGCGTACGAGCAAACATGCTCGGAAAAGACGACAAAATTCAACGGGAGACGAAAACAGAGGTTTGGGACAAACTTGCGCAAGAATTTTGTTTTAATTACGTCGTGGCACAAGATGGCAATTGGTGCTGCAAAAATGCCTCCTTCCATTTGGACATTATACTCCTTCGTTTAGTTTAATAAATGTACCTTTGCGGAACGACTTCCATCGTACAGCTGTATTACGTATCGTAATAATTTATATTGTAATTTCGCCGGAAAATAAAAATACAACCGTAACGGAAAAAGAAGAGCGTCTCTCCTGAGACCCCGGAGTGAATTTCGCTTGGATTCTTTTCTCCTTTGAGTGTTCATGAAATTAATAATCCCGTATTTCTAAATCGTCCTCGTGCACAACTCGGCGTAAAGGAAAATTCCCCGAAGACTCGAGTCGCGAAGTCGCATCCGCGACAGTCAAGTGGTACGTTTATCGAGGAAAACTTAATAAAAAGCATTACCCGCGCTCATCCTCCGTTTTATTATCACAGTCGACGTAGAAAAACGGCGCGATTTCGTTGAGAGATAGAAATCGAGTCCAGATATAAAGAAAATTGATTTGCCACGAGAAAGGGAGAGAGAGAGGAAGAAACTGCGGGGGAAACAGCGAGAAGATTAATAAAATGTCGCGTAATCGTCTCGAAGGGGGAGAGGGGGGAGGGAATTTCGCGATAACCGCATTTTCAAGCTCATAATATGTATAAGCGGCGGATGTATACCAGCAAGGGAATGAAAGGCGCCGAACAGAAAGGAAGGAGAATGTTTATGTGCGGATCGCGGTTATATTCGCTATCGAGCAGCTACGAGTCTTCTTCCGTTCTCTCCGTTTTCCGCGCGATCCATTTTCAATTCAATATCGATGCTTCTTCCGGCCCCTCAACCACTTCCTTTCCCTCTTCTCGCGTCCGATACTCGCTTTATCGTATCGATATCGATATTACTTAAAGCCTCGTCGCGTCTCCTCGTCATGATCGAAGAGAAAGACAGAGAAAGAGACGCGACCGGTATTGAAATGCGAATGATAGTTTCTTACGTACAAAAGCGCGAGGCCCGTTGCTAAATTGTGAGGATCCTGGCGAGTCAGCTGGATTCGTCGTTATTGTATAATGCGCAAGTCAAGTACTAAGAAAAGTGCCTGTAGGGCCCGTCTTATTATGCGTTTAACTTGATAACTTTCTTAAAATTTTATTATCTAGGTAAGAGAGCATAAAAAAATAATCCATACTTTGGAACGTACCTTTTTACAAACTACCTTGAAGCTTTTGAGCGCTTTAAAGAAAACTTGATATCAAGAAATGTAATTTTATCCGGATAAAATATTCCTCTCGTTCTTGCATATTTTATGTTCACTTATATCATAAATTGATATATTTTTCGCTTACAGAATTGAATGATATTATCGCGAGCACGTTGTTATCGACTATACGATTATATAATTTCGCATTATTTCATTTACTTCTTGTAAATATATCCGTCGTATGTGAAGGAGTTTCCCTCGGTATTCCAATTAATAAACGTGAATTAACAAAGGAGAACGGAGAGAATTAATATATCATACTTCAGGAAAAGTTACGAGACTACGATCCCATCATGATGTCAGAGAATAAGATAATTTTACGTTGTGCAAATACATATATATATATATATATATGTATGTATGTAAATACGACATTCCGCACTTACTTTCATATTTTCCCTATGTTGAGAGATTAGATTAAACGCAGCAATAAAAATTGAAACGAAATTTTCGAAAAAAACTTGCGATTCGCCACACCGTACAAGTCTTGCAAACACCACTGGTTAATCTTGCGCCAGTTAATCTAAGCATTCTAAGCAATGAACTGAGAGAATTATTATAACATTAGGCAAGTTGCATTATTTCGAATTTATCTAACTACGTATGTCAACTACGTTTTGGATTTGTACCTGGACACTTACGCTAATTACAGTGCATACGTGCAGGTAGACAAATTAATTAATTGTAAACGCACAAGTGTATTATAAACACTAAACAAACAGTGTTGTTACTTCGCATTTGTGTTTACTTCGATGAACTATCCTTTGTACTCAAACTATGATTTGCGGCAGATCCAATCTTTCCATTAGTGAAAAAGCAATTTGTTAATGTAGCGAATACACGGCTTGTAATTCGCGACGCGTAAACAACACATGTATTCGTGCGCGTATACCATAAACAAATTATGACATATTTAATTAAATGCATACGATTAAAATAAACATTTTAAGGACGCGCGTAATAAATGGCATTTGTTTTTTTATCGAAATATGAAGCATTGTGTGTTTAGTGGCTCATCTCGTTGCGTCCATACGTCTATATATCAACAAAAATTATTAACATGTTTGTAAACGTACTAGTAAATGTAAAATATTGAAATATTCTTTTTACCTGGCGGTAGTGGTTCATTTTACATCAGTGAAGTGACCCAATTTTTAGTTTGTGTATTAGAGATCAAAAATATTTGCCGAATAAGCCATGAAAAATATTGGCAAAGCGATGAGATTCGATATTGATAGAACGTTAAGGGAAATAAAATTCTTCGTCAGTAAATGCTCAAGCGTAAGAAAAATTTATTTCATAAAATGCGAAATTCTCGGACCACAATTATCAAAACTCTCCAACTCTCTTTAAATTCAATGCAATTTTTTTCTTACGTTCGCTATGAATTCATTGCGATTAATTAAGATGTGCATAAAATTGTAGATAAGCGTAAAAAAGGTATATAATCGTGGAGAGAGATCATTAAAAAAAAAAAAACGAACCTGCGCGTATCACCGCGTGCAAATGACAAAATTCAAAAGTGCCCTTTCGCGACAATCTGCTGATGACTAGCAAATTAGCGCTCGAGATAAAAGCGTGGGGAAAAGTTCCGAGAGCGTACCAATGGCCGTCGAAGAACGAAAAAGAAAAAAAAAAATTCGTTCGCTATCAGACAAATCAGACCCTAGTCGGAACGAATGACGATCGCTCATTCGCATTTCACCCGAGAGGTCGTCATTACGCGCAGCGACGACGTATCCGCGACGACTGAACGACCGGACGAATGAACGAACGAACGACGAATGAGCGGTCCGCACAAGTGTGAATAATATCGGCGGCCAGACCAGACCAGACCAGACCAGACCGACCGACCGACCGACCGACCCGGATTTAACGGCGTTAACTCCGTTTTCAGCGCTAATGACGCATAGAGCCGCGCAATTGGGTTTTCGTGCGAATGGGACGAAATCCTCCGCGCGGGATTCGCTGAATCCAGGATCAACCCTTATGTTGACGGACGGACGTGCGCGGCCGGCCATACGATCACGTCGCTCACTTTGGCGATCAAGCGGTCGCGATTCTCCACGCACAATGATCCATTCAGGCGCCTAACGAGAGGACGTGCGCGATGTGCATTCGTCAATCGCGCGCCGCGCGCGGCCCTGCTTTCAGTAATAGCGAAGCGGAACGCCGTAACGTATTCCGCGGTAACAGCCCGCCCGCGTTAATTCGAAGAGATACGTTTAGACGTATGAAAACAAATTAATTTTAATTGGCGGAGGCAGCGGCGGCGAAGGGAAGCGGCACGTGCGGCTACGAAATGCGATAATCGAACCTAACAATCGGCCCACAATAGAAAAGGGAGGGAGGGGGGAAGGCAGGTTGAGGGGAGAAATTTACGATAAAGTTACCGAAAAACTAGTTTTATATATCGCTGGATGAACGGGCGCGTGTTCTATTGCGCGTGTTCGCGAATCAACGATTTGCGTATCCGTGTTTTTCGTTTCGCCCGACGGATAAAAGATCTTGTTGCAAAACTACACGTATGTATATATACATATATACGTATATATATATACGTGCGGCGCGCGTATATACGCGCGCGCGTCGATAATTATCGAGCAAGCGGCACACAACGTTATGGTATCGGCTGCTGTATTTCACAAAAGCCGAGCATTTACGGGCGATTCTCCACGCCCCATGTATATTTTTCCCCCCCGTTTTTTTTTTTTTATATTTCCGCCGTATACGCAAACACAAATAAGAGCATTCTTTGGCGACTGGGCCGGCGTATACGTTTCGCCGCTGGATGTTCCGCGTTGTTTGCCGTTTTATCGTGACATTTCGAAAGCGTTTCGGATTTCATGGACTATCCGGGAAAATGTTTTCCCCGCGACCATTTGCAACTACTCGTCGTCCACGTTCTCTCCACGCCACCGTGTGTTGCATTTAATTATGATCGAGGGTGCCGCGCGAGCAGCGCGTGGATTTGAAGTCTATTAAAGATAATCCGTTACGCGGATGTCACCGTAGCTACATCCCGCGTTGTTTTTTTTCCCCAGTTTTTTTTTTTAGCCACACCGAAGCTAATACATCGATCATCTTAATCGAGTGACTCGTGACAGTCATCGTATTTGCACCGGACGAGTTTGAATTTTCTGGATTATTCTAAGGATAACGCGCAACGTTAGCTATTATCGGGATAAATAAGGTATCTGTATCCAATTTGGCTCATTCCTTATTTTCAAATTAGTTACACAATGAATTTCAGATAACGCTAATATGTCGCTCAGGAAGTCGATACGATGTATTTGTGCTAGTTAACTGCTCAATATCTCCTTTCTATGGCTTGTAAGCACACTTTATTAAAATTGTGTTCTTCTGAATTTAAGGCCCAAGTGCTATCTTTTTTTGAATCTCTATTATAGTTATATAAATAATTGAAAATATTTCATATATCCTTTTTTAGTTTCAGAAATGTTTCCTATTTTTAATCTGACCCTTATCTTTTAATTACGCATTCATCAAAAAATCTCCAAAGCTTAAGGAGGGGGGGGAGGGGTCATATTGGGTACAGGTATCTTATAATTAAAGGGGAAAAGCCACAGAAGATTCCTAGCGAGCTGGAATTTTGAACACATGTACGAGAAAAGCAGAACATGTGTTGCAACCAATCACGGGGAACCCCGTGAACGTAGGTGGTACAATGGTGGTAATCGTACGGGCGTATACCACCAGTCGTAGGCAGAAGCCCCATTACAAGGGTGCCGGCTACATTTATAGGGTCGTACATCACCGAGAAAAGGCAACCGGAGGACTTTATTATTTTGCGGATACGTTTATATATCGGTAGCTCGCGATAGGAGCGAGCAATGTCTCTCTCTCTCTCTCTCTTCCTCCTCGAACCCTTCGGAAGGTCGGATGTCGCGTATATACTATAACACTTCCTTCGCTCTGTTCTTTATCATGGATGACGCGATATCATTCTTTCTTCGCATCCACAACGACATATTCCACGGGATACGTCGTTGCGCTTTCTTTGAAACGCATAAACCTTTTTGTGTCCCCGACGGCACGAGCGCAATTATATCTCTGTAATTTAAAATCACAATGACATAATTCTCCAATATTGTTTAGCCTATCGTTACGTGATGATTTTTAATTAAAAGTTCGACATATCCCCGTCGCACCACCGCTCGCCCTTCCATCGATCGATTTAGATTAACGGTCCCGGTACACAACCATGTTTCGCCACGACCGAAATTCTATAATCCCGACGTCGTGACACACGAGATAGATCCCGGGGCTCCCCTTCTCGTGTCCTCCGCCCCGAGCTCGGCTCCCCGATCTCCCCGGTTTGGACGGGCATCCTCGCCCTTTGTGATCCCGGATTAACCGCAGTCCTCCTCCGTCGGCCCGGGCCTGGCCACGAACTTCCTAACATTTTACCATCGAGAAACCGCGGCGCTCGCTCGGCGTCGGCTATAAAGCCGTTATTGGATCGAATACTCGCGTCGCGCCATAAACATCCGACCTACCAGCGTATCGCGCGTGCACACACGTGTGTACAAGCGTGTTCGCAGCGGCCGCGTGTGCGGGTCGACACAAGTCGTCCCGATGCACGATGGATCGAAGGGGATCGTCTTCGCTTCGGAAAATCGACCCTTCAGGAAAGCCACCCTCTCTTCTCTCTTCTTTCCTTCCGCGCCGTTCAACTTCGCTCGCGAAGCTCCGCCGAAATTTATTCGCATCCGGTAAAGAAGTCCGTCCGAGTTCGCGAATTCCCGCGGGTGCTTTCTTAGCGATACGTCTCGCATTTCGCAGACTTGGCAAGGGTGGTTTCCTTTTGGAAAGTCCAATAATCGCGGTTTCCGACGGCCATAGAGATTACTGTCATCCAGTTTCAGAATCTATCGTGTTTTCACAGAAAATATGCGAGTATAAAAGAAAAAAGAGAGTTAAATGTACGTATACGTCTTCAAGTAATTGCATTTGAATTCCTAAAATTCTTCGAAATGACGAACGGGTTTTTATTTAAAGTTTTATTATTATTTATAATTAAGTATGAGAAAACTGTAAGAAAAAGTGCCGTTCAATTTCTGCTCGGAGGAAATCAAGTTAGCCAGTGGTAAAAAGAAGTCGCGATAATATCACGACACCCTATAGGAGAGACAGGCAATTTGTCATGAGATTGTTATTAGAGCGGATAGAAGCGGAACCTCGTTATCATTGACGGAGTTATAAGCGTTATAAGCCATCCGCTAAGTTTCTAGCGAGTTTCGGTGCAGAGGAGAACGGGGGAATAGGGGTTGCGAGACGAGGAGATTGGGGTACGAGTGAGTGAGAGAGAGAGAGAGAGAGAAAGAGAGGAAGAGAGATAGCGGAACTGCGGGATATACTGCAGCGGGGAGGAGAAGCGGGCATGGAGAGTTATTTCTGATTTAAATAAACTCCGCTACGTTCCTCGAATCTCGTCTTCCAACGACGACGATTCGAACGGGGACTCGCGCGGTGCCTGGAGGTAGTCGCTTCAGGCGACGGAGGGGGGTGAGGAACGCGCGGGGTGGGGAACATGAATGTAATTTATCTCCGCTATAAGGGACGCAAAACGGGTTTTCCTTCGGCTGAAACTACGTTTGAACTCGTCTACTGTCTTCTTCTATCCCTTCGGTTTGCTCAAGGTGGTAAGCGAGAGAAAGGGAAATACGAAGGTTGGGATCAACTCCGGGGCCCAAGGAGGGTGGTTGTTAAAGGAGGTACGCCGCTCCGGTGAATCAAAGAAATATTATATCATTAATACAGACCCCAGGGTGCAATGGGGCCGTTGGGTGTCTGCGTGGAGCGCACTACCATCCTCCAGCAGCCTCCACCCTCTGTCGATTTCCCAACCGCCCGAGCGAGCCAGCCATCCTCCCCTTCTCTCCTTCCCACGCGAAAGTTTCTCTCTCTCTCTTTCTCTCACCCTTACCAACTCTTTCCTTCCCACCCTCTCGCGCCCGTACCACTCTACGAGCCTTTCAGCCGCAGGGGGTACCTTAGGAATATATATCTTGATAATTTGACGCGCCTTATATACCAGGCGTAACTATTGTTTACGGCTTATAGGTTCGTTGGGATCGCGAATGCGCGACTAAGTAAAGAATGCACGGCCGCGAGAGTCGAGCGTCTCGCGTGCGTGCGTGAAATTTTTACGATTCTTTCGACGCGACTGCCGTCGTGCGGCGCGACCGATTTTTATGGGTCCCATAAAAATATGCGTCCTGCGTATATCAATATTTCCCCAGACTGGAAATCGTTAAGTTTCCCGCCCCTCCCCCTCCCTCTATCCCTTCCCCCATATTTCCCCCTATATCTATGCATAGTGGTATATTATGTTTTCTCGTCTTTGACGTAAATCAAAAGTTTTATTATTAATCTCAACTTCGGTAACGTTTTTCCGTCTCTTATCAGTTTGCAGTGTTACCGTCATATTTACGAATATAAACATAAAAATGAGATCTTGCTTTCTCGCAGAATTTTGCAAAAGTATGCTCTTAGTCGACAATTACCGCCGTAAGTTTATTAATAACCATTAATGATGCCAGAATTAATTACTCTCTTAAATTATGTTCTTTCACGGCGCGCTTCGTTACTTTAAATAGAATTATCTATATTACGAGGTTGATTCAAGTAAGTTCAAGTAATCTGTGGAAAACGATGTTAATACCACAAAGAGGTCTACTTTCGAACGTTAAGGATTACAATAAATTAATGCCTTTCTTAATTAGGATAAATTATACACTCATTATGCTCGAAAGAGGAACATAAAAAATACATTTATAATCATCTTGCGCTCTATAATTACATGCAATATTAATTTCTCGTCGTAACATGTAAGATATTGTAACAAAATTCACTTCAGGTGCGACATTGCGTTTCTAATGATTTCCGAATCGATTATTCAGGATTTTTTTCTACGAGAACGCTGCGAACGTGCGACTATTGACAGACACGCGAATCGAAGTAAAAAAAAGCGTCCATTTTTAAAAAGGAGTTCATTTTAACGATGACACTGCGACTTTAATTCGGTCGTTTATCGCGCCTGCCGGAATATATGTTCCATCCGTGACGATGCTATATTTTCCTGTGTATCGAGAGACGACGCGGGTTATCGATACACGGGATCTCTCGGAAGTGGCGCACTTTCTCCGAACCATAGATATTGAAAGCCAAACTCGCGGGGATATCTGTAGGACATCTGATACATCCTATATAAAAATCAATGTAAGGGATCCGTCCTCTCTCATTCAACGGCGCGTTTTTATCCCGCGAAATTGAAATCGGCGCATTGAAGGCAGCCCGAATCACGGCTGGATGCCGTTGTACGTGACAAAGCTTGTGAAAGCACCGGCGGACGTTTTCGTTGTAAAAAGGTAATCATGATGATCGGACTTTCGATCGGAACAAACGACGCCGAAAGAGGGTCGGCGCGAGACGTGTCATCCGGAAAAGACGGATGAAAGAAATCTGAAAAATTAATCTTCGACTACCATACTTAAAGGTCGTAGCACCGCTACGAAGGGTCAGTTTCGGGTCTGCGTGATAAATGACGTAGATATTTTGTATTAATGCACAGCGCGCTTAGAATAAATATCTTTTCAAATGTACACTAAAACATTCTCATATATGTCCATAAAATTCTCATTTCTATATCTTCGTTCATAAAAACTGATGTTGAAAATAATCCCTATAGAAGTCGAGCAATAATAATAATAATAATAAAAAGATGTCATATAAAAAAGGGGGAAGGGGAAAGGGAGGCAACGTGATTCTCTTCTCTCGTGAGCTTGGTTCTGCGATCGCGAGAGCAATGCAGGTACTATTTATTTCCTTTTATAAAACCGACATTTTCCCAACGAGATCGAGTGGAGCAATACCTTTTCTCTCGATTAGCTTTTCCCTTTTTCTCAAGCCTTGCAGCGCGAACAAAAGCGATATAACGTGGAATAAACGTCTGTGTCGACGGTACACAAAATTCCGTGTAACAGCCCATTTTTGAAGGATGCTTAAAAAAAAAAAAAAAAAGAACGAAATGGAGAGCGAGGGAAGCAAAGAAGGATAAATCTTTCATTTCGCAAATCCCCGCCTATCGTTTTATGTAACGCGTGATTTATTCTTGTGTCGAATCTCGTTTATTCCTTCTTTTATTTCTGTCTCTCTTCCCTTTCCTCTTGTCCTCTTTTTTTTTTTTTTCGGCAAATTCAATTGCGGTCGATCGGCGTGTCGCGTCGCTCGAGATCCGATTCCTAGTCTAAAAATTAATAAGCGCCCTGACAGATAAGCGGATTATATCGTTTCGAATTAAAGCTCGCAAGTTCCGACGAGCTTGGCACACACACACACACACACACGCGCGCGCGCGCGCGGCTCGCGTGTGCGCGACGACAATATCACGCGATATCACGGAATTCCGTTTTCCGCGAGCAAGAATAAGAGACGGTCTAGCGCGCGCACTGCCGCTGCGGCTCGCGTTATTTCGAAACGGCAAAATTTACTTTATACAGCATAATTTAAGTACGCCATATAATCTCCCGTGGCGGCGGACTAAGATACCGACAGATCACCGACGACATTAAATAAAGCGCAGGGATTGCGAGGCAGCCCCGAAATTTCCCACGCGAGAAGAAAATCGTCGTCTCTCCGCGCGTTGCTCGGTGACACAAACTTATTTCGCGCTGTTTCACGAACTCGAAACCGGATGTTGTAACTTTCATCGGTGCCTCCGAGACTGCCGACGATTACGACAAATCAGGTAAGTTCTACAATCTACGTATTGATCGGGGGGGGGGGGGGGGGGAAACAAAAATAAAGAGGATTTTTTTTCTCTCAAATAGAAACGAGATAAGCGTTTATCAAGATAAGATAAGCAATTTCTAATTTACATAACTGAGCATTCTTTACAAGTTAAATGAATTAAAAAATACTGTAAAAATTAAAATATTGTACATATACACGCGCCCGACAATTTCCCTAATCAATCAAGTATTTTGGCTGGTTTGGAAAATGTTAATCTTGTTAACAACTGTAAAGTTGGCTAATAATGGCTCGGAAAGACTTGTACTAAATTTCAGGTACATGAATTTACCACCACTACTACTATTACTCACACACTCTGATTTCGAATTTTCGCAGAACTTCACAGATACCATTAGCTAATAACAACAGCAAGATGGGATCTCGAGTTAGTTTCACACACCCAGAAATAACATTCCCAAACAACCTCGCGGTGGTTGTAAGACTATTTGCTTATCTGCCACCCTGTAAAAAGGGGCGGCACGAAAACTTTTCCATCGGTCGAAGGGGAAAAAAAATCTTAATGGTAAGCGGAACGGTTCGTTGTTTATTTGTGGGTGGCGAGAGAACAAAGGGGGACAAAAGAGAAAGAAAAATAATAAGAAAACCGAGCGGAACAACGTCGGGGAAATTAAATTATGTGCCCGAGTACTATCATATACCCGTGAGTTTCTCTCGAGGGAAAGAAAGTCTTCCGCAACAAAACTAGGCTCGCCCTCAATGATGGCTATTAATTTAATTAATATCGAACCATCAGTGTTTGGCGTAGGTCTCTAAGGAGATCTCCCCCCCACCCCCCAACCCGTATATCAGAGTTCAATCTTATCTGTATCTCAATCAGCGATGAAATAAAACGGGAAAAGTTTGGAAAAAAAATTTCAGATGCGGTTTCGGATTACAAGTTAACACCTGAACGATTCACCACGGCGCAAGGAAAAGAAGTCGAGAAAATCGAGTCTCACGAGTGCACGTTTCGGCTTCCAATCTTCCAGTCGCGAGGGTTACAAATGACAGGGACTCGAAGATATTAGAGGGCGAGTCTGACGACACGCAGGGATGAGACATACATGTGATACAGAGCGGTACGATCGGCTTTGCTCGACTTGTATGATTCTGCCGACGGCAAAGGGGAACGCTGCGAGGGTTGGGGGAGGGAAAAAGCGATGAGGAAGGTGGAAGTGCGACGGAAAAAGTGGGCGCAGAGTAGAGGGTGGTAGGGTCACCATCCGGAGTTCCCACCAAAGGCTTTTCTGCGGCTTCGATCCCCATTGGCTCGCCAACGACGGGCATCTCCCTCATCCCTCTTCGTTTCGGAGGTATTCACCACCCTCGTCGTCGTACCTGTCCTCCCTTTTGCGCACTAGAATTCCACCCTCGGCTCTCCCACCCTTTCTCGCATTCTCTCGCCGGTATCGCCGTAAGAGTTTTTCACCTCTTGCTTCGTTTAGGGTTTCCCTGTTCTTTAGCGAGGTGCTACTTAGATGATCCACGCCGTTCAACAAAGCCACCTTTTTGTGAATTTCGATAATATTATGTTCGACTTATTCAGAAATAAAGAGGGAACCTCTTTTTTGTGAAATACTTTTGTACCAGACGCACTGAGGTTTCTTTTCCTTTTAATGGTTTCATCAACGATTGCTTTTACAGGTAATTTTTCGATCGCACGTACGTATTGAATCCAGATCATTTTTTCTCTTAATTTTGATTTTGGTAATGTCTTACCAAACAGATATCCTGCATTTATATTTTACAAAATATATGCATTTTTTACATCTCAGAATTTCTCGAACATCTCGAATCGCGTTAATATTTGTAATACATTCGAAAATATAAATTTATTTATGTATTTATGGCCGTAATCATTCTTGTTTATTACGAAAAGATTATGGTATTAAAATGTTAACATAATAATAATAATTAATATTTTCGATATGCGCACGATAGTAATCCCATAAGCCATTGTTTTTCTGTTTATAATGCAGGAATTTATTTTTCGATTTTGATTGAACATTTATTCATAAATCCTTCATCGCAACATTTCCATTAATTACTGAAATTGTGTTTATTCTACAGCACATAATACTGCTAGTTTTACTTTCCTTCCAGTACACATTGCAGGGACACAGAAAATTTCTAATCCCCTTACTACACGATTATATATTTTTGATAAGAATAAAAGATGTTATACATAGAGAAAGCTGTTTTAATCGCAGCGAGAATAATAAATAAATTTCAACCGTCAACTGTGAATGTAAAGACTTTAAAACTCTTGTTATTTATATAATTTATAATTTTAATCGTATTAAATTTTTTCTAAAAACCTAATAAAACTTAATTCTGTACTATTAATGGTAAAATATAAGAAGATATAACATTAAGTAGTACATGGAGTAGATAAAAATTATTGTACTATTTTTCTTTTTTGAAATAATATTTGAAAATGAGAATTCCTAGGACTCCATGTCCGCTAATAATGTTTATAATCGTGAAAAGTATTGCGAGAGATATGCCGTGTCGCAATTTAAATAGCCGTCGGTGATTGTGAGAAATGTAAAATAAGAATGATCGATAAAAAGAAGAGGAAAGTAAAACGATTTGATATCGCCGTCATGCCGAGGTTGAGCAAAACGACAGTTAAGTGCGGCCGCAGGCGGATCGGAAGGCCGAGCGATTAAAAACTTGGCCCGTAAAGAGAGACGAGGGCTATCTCCGATTCAAGAGCTGGTCACATTTGTAAAGCGGCCACTGGGGAGTTTGAGGACGTCGTCATTAGCGAACGAGAAGGACTCCGAAGTTCGTGGAATCCGGTCGAAAAAGCAGGATCCCCACGGACGCAACGCAAACCACTAGAGAGTGACCCTCAAGCGACAAAAGAGATGATTAAATATCTTAGATCAGTCGAAACGCGCACGGAAATTTCGGGAATTGGGAAATACACTTTCCTCCTCAACAGAACACTGTAAAAATAATTTAGCGTGTGATCAATTTGTTTACGTGTACACAAGTGTGAAAAATAAATTAAGGAATTATCGCAAAATTTATATACAAAATTATAAACACCCAGAAAATTACATCTATTATAGTGGGTCTCAAAATCACCTATCACAATAGGTATAATTTTTACACAAATTTTTTACAGTAAAACTCACAAGCCTGTCCTCTTAAGTCATGAATGTTTTCTTGACGAGATCAGTGCTGATCACGAAATAAACGCAGATATTGTGTCGTCAGAGTTAATTAACTTCTTCGAATATAAATACGCGATTTAAAATTTCCGCGGTGTTTCATTAGTAATCTAAAATAAGGTCGCGGAGCGTCGAACAGGACGCCAAGGATATTCGTCGTTCGTACTTTTAGAGCAGAATGATGGAAAACAAAATCATATCTCACCGTAGCTCACGGCAGAAAATGTTCTCTCCCTGCGGGGGTAACAGCGGCAATATACAAAAATATACACGCACCACATCCCAAAGTGGTTTAATAACACCAAAGTTCGTGGGTGCGTGTGTTATACGTTATATTTCGACGAATATTTCGCAAGAGAGAGAGAGAGAGAGAGAGAGAGAGAGAGAGAGAGAGAGAGAGAGAGAGAGAAAACTGTGTTCTCGAATCTGCCGTATATTTAATGCGGGCGGCTTAACGCGCTGCAAACCAGCGGAAGCCGCGAAAAGCGGGATCGGTTATTTCCTCTCGATCAGCTGCAGCTTTCCCATCACCATGCATCCCGCGGCCGCGTAATTTAGAGCGAGACAGTCCGTTAATGAATCGAAAATTTCGGCACGGCTCGCCGAGCGCGCGCGCATAATTATTCGGCCGGTACATCTGTAATCTATCGGCTATTTTTAGACGTCGTTTCATTATTATCGCCGGTAAAAGAAGTCTCGCATGTACGCGAGAGTGCGATACCGAAAAATCCAAAACCCGCGCCGGAATGCATCGTCTTTAAGGGGATGCTGGAGTCGTCTGTTTTACCAACAAAAAGATAGTAATTTTTGTTTAACAATATCTTTTTATTTCTTTTATAGATTTGGAAATCCTTCTCAAGAATAAAAGAATACGCATTGCTATCAGTCTGTGGAGTGGAATTTCTTCCAAAAACGAGAAAAAATTGTTAATTTGCTGTCACATCATAACAATGTTTGCTTAATATAAAAGATCTACAGTTTGTATCTACGAAATTCGTATTCACAGACTAGTAGACGACGAGAACAAACAGTGTCGAGTTTCGAAAATTAGATTTTAGTGCCTAATTGAGACGAAATTGTGAAACGAAAATTTAGGTTATATACGCGTAAAAAGTCGATAAGTAAAGCAATAAAAAAAAATTTTTTTTTGTCCTCGATATAAAGTCCAATTCACAGATGGATATTAATATGTGTACTTTAATTCTGGAAAAGAATTTCTAAATTTATAAAAGAGATATATACGAAATCTCATTAATGATGTGCATGAATGACTCTACTTTATCGACCTCGATCAAGTTTGAGAAGCAGTCCAGCATCGCCTTAAGGAGATCCGGGAGTGACAGAGTTACCGACATTTTTTTGGGAACTTGGATTTTCGAATTGGAGTAACAGAATGCAAAATCCTTTTACAGGATTAAAGTACGCACAAAAATGAAGGGGGCGACGTACGATTTGTTCTGATAAATAAAAAAAAATTGTTATTTATTAGTCACCTAACGACAATATTTGCTTCATACAAAAAATCTATAGTTTATATGTATAAAATAATCACGTCGCCCCCTAGAAAAAACTCTCAGGAATAATATCGTGCAATTAGAAATAAGATTAGAATCCTAGAAAAAAAGATTCGCATTCCGCAAATTGGAAAATGAAAAAACGAAAATTTGGGTTATGTACACGTAAAAAGTCGATAAGTAGAGCAATATGAGAAAAATTTTTTTCGTTTTCAATATAAAATCCAATTTATAGATTAATATTAATATGTGTACTTTAATTCTGGAAAAGGATTTCTAAATCTATACAAGAAATACATATAAAATCTCATTAATGATGTGCACGAATGACTCTACCTTATCGACCTCGATCAAATTTCAAAGGCACTCCTGGATCCCCCTTAATGATCTACGAAAATACTCATAGTTATTCACGGTTAATTCAACGGCATTTAAATTGTGAGCTCGAGAAAATGCAGTTCCTCGCGATCCCGAGAGAAGACTGCCAAGAGGAAAGAGAAATCTCGATTTAAAGAATTCCAATATGAGATTACGTACAAAGTTCTCGAACTAAACGAAGGATGGCACAAGTAGCGTAATGAATTTATCATACAGAGATCGTCGTGAGAGCAAGATCGTTAAATTGCCGCGCGAAATACTGTCGCGCGGATCGCGAAAACTCTTCGGATGGGAATATCTCGCTTAGTTTAACTCTCAAGAGGGTCTTCCCCGTCAGCTCGTTAAGCAGACGCGACATCCGAACGCACGAGCGTTGACGCGTGTAGGCGCGCTGTGACGCGAGGAGCGGCGTCGTTCCCGTTGTGCGACGAGTCGTTTCCGTTGTCAGTCGAGTGTATTCTTGCGCGTCACGCACACAACGCCGGTGCTTTACGTCCGACGCGCGGAAAATCGCGTTGACGGGGGCTATCGGCTCGTTCATTTAAAAATTAACTCTCGCCGCGTACCTCACCAAGTATCAAAAAACGAAAAAAAGAAAAAAAAACCTATCCCCATTATCGTTGTCGTTTTTCACCTTTTTTAAGCCCGCGGCCACAATTCCAACGAGTCTCCCGTGTTTCGCCGAATCTTTCGCGTTTTGTACGCGACGGTCCGCGTCGGGGGGGAAAAAAAAATAAAGCTTCGCGCTCCTCTCTCTCTCCTTTTCTCGCTTTTGCGAATTTCAGTTTTGCTCCGAATGGAAGGGAGCAGAGAACAGACGCGAACAATAGGAGATCGTTATTGATGGAACGAAGCAACCCGGTAGCGGAGCGTTTGATCCCGAATGCAGGCTGCTGCCGCTAATGGTGCTAATGATCATCGTATCCGTCATGTCCGTACAATAAAGCAGCCACCGGTCCCGGCTCGTTTTTCCCCCTTTTTGCAACGCGAACGATGCGGGATCGCAATGGTGGAAAGCAACGGACGACGTATGTACGCGCGTTACACTCGTTGCGGTTATCGCTGACGAACAAAGCATCATGTAAAATCGCATTACACCGCGGCGAGCTTAATAAGCGACGCACGCGGTGTTGTCAGATAATACGATTTATGAAATCTAATAGTCTTAACAAAAGAATCGAATTACATTCGCGCGCGCGTGAAACGATCGTACCGGGCGATCCGAGCGTTTTGAGGCGAGGGGGAAAAAACCCTCAGGATCGCAACGCGAAGAAATTAACGAGTTCCAAAAACACACACACGCGCACGCACACGCGTTCGACGTATTCGCGCCCATCGGATTCGCTCGATCGATTTTCACATTACGTAGAAACATTCATTTCCAAAATATCGCTCGAAAAAAAAAAAAAAAAAGAAAAACGAGAAACCCTCGCACGTACTGTATATCATCTCGTTTTGACGAACAATATGAAAGCGCTCTTGTTAAAATACGAAAGAAATACACAGCCGCACGAACAGCATGAGAACTCGAAGCTCAGCTCGATCGGGATCGCTGGAAATAACCGGCTAACATGGGTTAATCGGATCCCATCCTGTTTGCGATTGGATTAAAGTAACTCGCTTAAGACCGGGGCCGGGTATAACCCCGGCATTGATCCTGTCGCTTAACCGAGTTACCTTCCACGATGTCGAGACGACGAATTTGTCGTTCGCCCCGCGACCGTTCGACGCTCCTCTCGGCACGCCGGCGGCGCGGCGCGGCGTCGCTCGCCCGCTCGCTCGCTCGCACGTGCAGACGCGTTGCGAACAATATTTTCCCGATAACGGGAACTAACGCCCCGCGAAATTTTGCATTTTCCGCGCGGTCCAGCGGCGACACATTGATGCGATTTGAAGCGCGCGATAAAGCTAATAAAAAGAATTAACGATATTTTCTACGGGGCGTTGCGCATCCCGCATTCAACATTGAACGACGCGAAAGTGAGGGTTGCGAAAAGTTCGCGACGGGACTTAAAGTCCTGCAAACAAGTTTCGCAAACTTTATTCGCGACGCGTCTACGTGACACTATCGAATCCGGATAACCGCATTATTACCGACTAACACAAAAAAAAAGCCGATTTCAGCGAGCGCTCAGCGAAGCTTCCTCCGGTTTAACTCCCGCGGAAACATCCACGAACGATCCGCGCGTCGAGATCGGGCGGAGTCAATCTCGACGGGACTAACTTTTCAATTTTCCCTCCCAACTTTGCGAGGGTATAGACTCGGCGTACTCGCGTATATGTGAATGTACGTGCTCGGTGGTGCGAGAGAGAGAGAGAGAGGGAGAGAGGAGGGGGGAAGAGGGAAGGAACGAGCGAGGGCGTCGCTCAATTTCCTCGCTGACGAGCCAGGCGACTACCTGTAGACGGTTCGATTTATCACGGCCTATAATTGAACGGAAGCAATTTATTAATCGGCCTTGCACGTCCAAGCAAATCGATCGTGTCGCGCCGGACAGAGCGAGGATGCGTCCTCTATTTCGAGCATTTAGCTGCCGCCAGGTGTGCACTCGGTGGCGTGCGCCTCTCTCCGTTCGGCTCTACACTTTGCGGATCGGCGATAAAGCCACGACACCTCCCAGGATGTAAAACAGACCGGAGGATGAAAGGAGAAAAATTATGAACGGACAAGTTCTTAATTAGTCGAATAAATTCAAATTCTCGTTGCAATTTTGCGTCAGTTTTTCCTTCCTTTAGAATCATTAATTCCGCCCTCATCCCGAGTAATTAATTTCCCTAAGTCTCCGAGGTGCTTCTTCATGGCGGCACGTAGCCAACAAATTTCCAGTTTGAAAATTTGAAACTGAAGTTTCACTCGTATCCCACTGGATGCATCGCGTCATATTTCCACGCCGTTTTTCTTATTTCGCTCCACTATTTACCACGACAACGTAGTTACGACGAGTATTTTTCAACGTCCGCCGGTGATATTTTTGCCATGCGCTCGAGATGTAAGCGAGACGCGGGTGCGGTGCCAACCGCTCTCCATGATAATTGTCTTAATATGCGTCGTTGCGTGCGGTTCACGTTTAAAAAAAAAAAAAAAAAAAAAAAACAAGGATAATTTGCGAATTATTAACGACCGTAATTACTTTAGATTATACGATTACTTCTAAAATATACTCGTTATTCATCGCGCCTTTCTCTTTTTACGCGGCGAGGTGGGAACTATAAGGATAAACTTGCATTAATTCTCAATTGGACGTGCCATTCCTTTTGCAATTATTCCGATTCACAGGGTAACGTGCGAAACGCGTACTGTACTCCGTGCACATGATTTACGCCATTCTGCCCGAACGAGCCGTCGTTATTCTCCACTCGTTCGTGAAACCCGGCGATTAGCAGGGAATTATCGACGCGTCGCGCGTGACGCGCAAACTTCCGCCGGCGACGGAGTGAGTGTAGTACGTACAAGACTGTCACGTTCTCGTTCTCCTCTTTCTGTTTTTTACGTCGTTTACAGTCGTAAAAAGAGCGCTCCCTCGTCCGCAATTCCGTCACAGAGGCGAGGCTGCGTGTCCCTCTCGCGAGACGTCGAAAGCGAACCGAGAGCCCGGCCTCTCCATTCCTTCCATGAGGAACGGAACGGAACGGGACGGGACGGGACGGAAGCACCGGGGGAAAACGGCGGCGAAACGTGTTTCGAGAGAGGCCGGTCGTAAAAGTCTTTAACCCGTTTCGAGACGTGACCACTCTCTCTAAACGTATACCGCAGCCATACACGTTTCCGCCAACGACGACGGCCGGGAAAGTTTCCGAACGTCCGGCGTTTCACGATTCGGCCGAATCGCCCTCCCCGAATTCGCGAATAGCGCCCGCCGCGGCCCAAAGGAGTTCTTTCCCCTCTCCCCCTCCTCACCTTTCGAGGAGCCAAATTTCGCGCAGCACTCCGGGCGCTACGCCCGAGAAGGGTTCTTAATGGGGATTTAAAAAAAAAAAAAAAAAAATGTCGGCGCGCGATTGGTCGGAGCGGAGGGAAGTAGAAAAGGTTGTAAAAAGAGAGCGGGGGCATAAATGGAACGGACATTGCGGGAGAAAAGGGGACGATGCTCCCGCTTATATTCCGTGCCGTGAATACGGTTTTATTCGCGTCGCGACCGCATCATCGTTAAGCTCGAAATAGTAGGTACATCGGCGTCGGGATAATTTTCAACAGAGAATCCCGCGTAACCGGCAACGCGACCGCGCGGTAATCGAGGCACCGTGACTAACGTCTTTCGACGGCGCACGTGTTCCCTGCGTGTTTCTCGTAATTAAAAATTCGTTAACGATCGCATTATGCACGGCTTCCGTAGCGCTGACGCGTCATTATCTCTCCGTAATGAACAATCAAAGTGACATCGAGGGAGCTGTACGCCAACGGAACTCGCGCGGGCCCGCAATTGCAGCTTGTGCAGCACATAAAAGAAAAAAAAAGGGGGGGGGGAGACACGTCGCGGAACGGTTATCTTGTCACGGTATTGCAGCCGCCGACTGTCGACGCGCTTGCGACCGACTAGGGTTGGGTGCTTTTCACTCCGCCGAGGCTCAACGTACGTCCGCCGGCCGTCGTAAACTTTAAAGGATGCTGCACACGTACGAGGGATGAATTTCTATCTCTCGCCCCGTAACGCCGCGAGGGATACGGGAGGGGGGGGGGAGACCGTGAGACGTATTAACGAGGAAACGAGATTAACGTTTTCGCGCAAATTGGATGTTCAGGAAAAATGGCAATAGCGCGGGCACGAATTAAAATGCGCAATCCCTAACGAAATCACGAGAGATTAAACGAGAGTTCGATCGCGGTTGCGGCAGATATTCGGTCAATTATTTCGGTACGCAAATCCGTCGTAGATACGAGTATAATCTATGTAAGAGCACTAAAATAGAAGAATATAAAATAGATTAACGCCTATTTAAAAACTCCATGTACTTCATGTATGTATAGTCCGTAAAAGTTTTACGAGAGTTTAAATATTGCTTAAGGGAGTATTCTCGTATTTTTGGATTCTCGTAAAATCGATTTTTTTCGACATTTTTTAATAAATTGAACCCGAGAGAGAAAGCAGATCACAGATATAAGAGACTTGCAACAGTTTTCATTAAAGGATAAACGATTTGCAAAATTTTTCATGCGGTTTTTTTTCGAAATAACATTTTCTAAAACTGTTTCCACGAACTCATTCAATTTAATCCGATTGACTCAAAATTTGAAAGAGATATTCACAATATTTTCCACTCGTTCAAACGTCAATCAAATTAAAATTCCAACTTTTCGATTTTTTCGATAAGAAAGTCTCAAAAAAAAAAAAAAAAAACTATTATTTTTGTAAAAATAAATTTTTTAACTTGTAGTTTAAACGAATGAGAATTACATTTAAATTATATTCATATATGTATAAATTAAAATTTTTTTTAATTTTTTGTTTTAAACAATTTCTACGTGTTAAATTATGTAAGACGATATTTTTTAATATGCCCACAGAAGCGTGCAAATAATTACTAAAAATATCGTTTCTAATGTCTAAAAAAGTTGTACAAATAAATGTTCTTTAAAATATCAAAGAATAAATGTATCAAGTTTCAAGTTTTTACACAAAATATAATATTGTTTAAATATTATTAGATCGTGCGTTAAAAGTAAAAAACTTGTGCCTAAATTATAAACAAATAAACAAGTTTTCAAATTTATTCGTCAAAATGGCAACAAAAATGACAAGAGATGTAATGCAAATTATTTTTTATGATAGATGCAAGAGGATAAGGAGTGTCATCGCTGCTACGTTTTCTGTGCTCGACGAGCTGAAGCCTTTTTCCTTCCGCCCTCTTGCCTCAAGCCTTCTGATATCGCGCCGTTGGTTCAGCTTCTCTCTCAGCTCGTAAAATTCTGCAAGGTACGCGTGCTTGCAAAATAGGAACAAGCCACGTTTCTCGAGTCTTCCGGCGAAACATTTTCGTCGTACAGCTCGTTTTTCGAAAAGAGATACACGGGAAATAAATCCGTTGTAAATTGCATATCGCACACGTACAAATCTATTATTACACGTTATAAAACTTGACTCTCTCTCTCTCTCTCTCTCTCTCTCTCTCTCTCTCTCTCTCTCTAAATGACAGTGATATCCATTGAAAAATTTTAAATATATATCGTAAAAAACGATATATGATAACACGTGATACAGACAGTCGATTCAAATTAAAAATTTTTAATCCGCACGTTCTCTTTTTACACAATAACACTCCAAATGCATCCACGCGATCTACAATTTTACGTCGAGAATAAAAAAAATGTACATTAAAAAGTTGAATTATTTGGATTTTAAAGGATACGCGCTCTTCTTCGCGTTTCCTTCGACGTTTCTCAGATTTTTCCGCAATTTATTCCTAAGCAGCGAACGACATGGATTTTTACAGAAATGAAAGCAGAATTATTATTTATTGCCGAGACGAGAGACGATTCGTCACGCACAAAAAGCGGAGCGTATCAAAATGTCATTGGCGGACGCAAAAAGTGGGTCGAGTTTCGAGGAGACGGCAGACCGTATTTAGACAAACGAGTGCGTTGCACGCGATGCCAACGAGCGAATCGATAGCTCAGTCCCCTTCCTTCCCCCTCCCCTCCGCCCCCGCGAACAACCACGCATTCCATGCATCCGCGCATTTACATAATGGAAATTTCATTCCAATCTAAATACACGCGTGTCGCGTAACGCGCGACCGGCGTCGGGAAATTCGAACGCGTTTCCTTACGAGCTCTCGACTGCGATTTCGACGACCGCGAGAAGCTCTTCCGTCC
Source organism: Monomorium pharaonis (assembly GCF_013373865.1). NCBI lineage: Eukaryota > Metazoa > Arthropoda > Insecta > Hymenoptera > Formicidae > Monomorium > Monomorium pharaonis. The sequence goes on along the minus strand of NC_050475.1, from coordinate 15,629,494 downwards.
GAAACTCGACGCCAACGGAGAAAAAAAGTTTCATCGTCTGCGATTGACAATGGAATTCATTTTCCACGCGCTAAAGATCACTCAAAACTGACGTTCAACGACACAACTCGATCGATATCTCGCAAATTATTGGACTTCCATCGGGCTATCGTTGCGTGCCTTTTTCCCTTGAGGACAAAGATACATTGTTAACTAATCGACAAACGAAAGAATCGTTAATTAGACTCGCGCAAAAAAGTCATCGCGGACACGGAAAGTTCGGGGAAAACGGGGAATGCGGTGCGCAATAATTAGAGCGTGCCGTTTGATTACAAAACAAAACCGAAGCGACCAATCTCAATTTTTTTCCACCTATCCTTTCTTTCATGTCATGTGATCACCGCTTCAACCTGCAATGGGCAATGACTGCTGCTAGAACCGCGGGTTATAACTGTAATTGAATTTAAATTACAAAAAAATACACACACACACAGATATAGATATATATTAAATTATCGTCGCTAGTTATTACGTTTACGCCGCCCGCGGCGTTATCATGCTCCTGGCATTTTGTCCTTTACAGCTATTTTCATTCCCGAGAATATGCACCCTTTTGCGCCTTTTAACGGCGCTTTCGTCGTTCAATCGACAAATTAATTAGCCAAAAATTTAAAAGTCGCTGCTAATTACATAAAAATTGGCCAAGAAGGGACTTTTCGCCTTCCTTTTCCCTCCATCCTCGTATTCCCTTTCTTAATTAAATTACGTGTACACGAGATTGCGACTGATGTCTCTGAAAACGAGGTGCACCGTGCGGCACCTCCTCGCGGATATTTTTCTCGCGCAAGAAACGAGATTCGAGATGAAAGACAAACAGGGAACTCAGCGGCGGGAATGGGGTTATGAATACTCGGCGACGCATGCTCCACTGCCGAAAGCGTTGAGTACCGCCGTACATGATTTTCTATCTTACGTTTATTTACGCTGAATAATAATCTCGTAGCAATTTTTCCAAAGGAACAATGATCTAGATTGCAAATCAAGCGAATTTAATTTAGCGTTGGATCACGATCGGATATTGGATTTATCTTCCTTTTCTCGAGTTTTTCCTCGTAGTTGTGTGCACGCGCTAAGGAAAAAAAGTAATTGAATCAACAAAATTTTTTTGTTACAGGCTGCCAACGAAAAATATACACAATACAACAATATACGATATTGCAATATAAATACATAGTTCAATCGAGACCGTTGTACTGGCATTAACAGCAAATATTATATTAAGTACATTTTTTGTTGGCAGCCCGCAACGAAACGTTTTGTTGAATCACTTATTTTTTTTCTCAGTGCGCACGCTGCGCTAAGTATACCCGAATTTAACGCGAATTTGCCGCGAAACGGTGGTAACAAGGGTCCGAGAAACTCTGGGGTGGGATAACGCGGCGTCGTCCGTCCGCCGTGCGTCGAGAACTGCCATTTCGTCGGGGATTAAAAGGAGATCTGACCGGGCCGCGCGTCACTGAAATCCTAGGAGGTTCCGGTATAACAAACGCCAACGCTCGTATTTGGATATTCTCTGCAGATACGGCCGTGTCGCTTTTGTAGATCGAACACCGGCGCGGCGGCGGCGGCGAAAGTCAGAGGCCGGCTAAGGGTGGAGACCGAGGCAAACACAACAGCAACGGCGAAAGCTCGGAGGATTAAACAAAGCGCTGCAGAAATACATTTCTAATACCGGGAATAGTTGATCGATGTTTTCCTTTCCTTGCCCCCTTTTTTTTTCGCTTTCTCGAGGGCCGCGCCCTACGTTCGGATATCCCTGACCGTAAAGAGAGAAGGAGAGAGAGAGAGAGGGGGAGAGAAAGAAAGGCGCGGCCTCCACGGACGCTCGACCGTTAATTAAAACGAAGAGCAATAGAAAAGTCAAGCCCGACGAACGCGTGTCTGACTGCTGACTGATATTTGCGCGAGATTGGGTGGGAATTTTTCGATTGGAAAAAACGGCTTAATGGCGAATCAACAGCGCGGAAAAAAACTCACCGGCGTAACAGGAAGAAATTCACGTGCTGTACGATATCGACAAATAAAGTACGTACTGTTTTCCAACGATCTACGGGTCTCCCCGAAGGCATCGGCTCGCTGTATTTATTTTAGGGGCGCAAAAATATTTTTATTATTACAAAGTTTTTTGTGCGTAATTAAAAAATGCGTACCGAATTGATCGTTTCGTATGAAAAGCGGCGGATCTTTTAGAGTCCGCAAACGGCGGCGACGAGTGTCCCGATTTCCGACAGGCAGGTGGATGATAGCCCTCGTCAAGTTTAAACCTCCGCGAAATATAAGCATAAATAAATCTCGCGGACGCGAAGGGCCGATAAGGCCGCGCGTTCGCGTCGAACAGCGCGGAAAATTCGCATGCGAGAGGGGGAGCGGCGGCGGGGGGTTTGCGGGATCGCACAAAGAGCCCCGTTCCGGTAACCAACTTAACCGGAAACTTCGAATCAAAGCAAACAGGGCGAAAGTGCCCGCGGGGGTCAGCCCGGCCCGGGAAACAGCGGTTCATCGTGGAAACTCGATTTACTACTGCGTCGTAATGCACATGGGCCTTCTCGTCCTCCTCCTCTTCCCCTCCGCCCCTCGGCCCCCTAGCCCTCGTCGTCATTGTCATCTTCGCCGTCCTCGTCGTTGTGACCGTTTGTTTGCGCGTAATTGGGAAGCTTAAGCCTGGGTGTACGATAATAACGCGAGTTTCTCCACTTGATCGAGTTACTTAGGGATTGTCTTGGTCGCCGCGGGCAAATATATATATATACGCCGTCGAGGACAGACGAGGAAGGGCGGAGGAATCGCGATTCCTGAATGGCTCGGGGGGAGAGCGCCACCGGTGGCCGGGAAAATTACATTTACGAAACACAGAGCGTGTCTGCGATTCGCCCTAACTCCAACCGGGGAAGCTTCCTCAGCTGCGGCTAATGGTAACTATTGTACATAATTTCCTGATTATTACGATTGTAATTCTAGTTTGTGATGATCTAATTTTGCGGGCTATCGCATTTCGGGGGCGAGTTAGGTTTCACTTACGTTATTATCGGGACCGATGCGATTCAGATAAATACTTTTCTACGACGTACACATATGGATGCGAGTGACGGGATCCCGTCGCGTAAGACGATCAAAGAATCGCTGGCTGATAAAACTGCGTCTCTCACGTCCGTCGGTATTTGCGGGAAATCATCACAGGTCATCAGACTGGCTTTCAGAGAATTGCTGATGAGGCTTTGTCGACGCACTTCCTCCTCCTCCTCCTCCTCCTCCTCCTCACCCCCTCCCTCCCCCTGCTCACCCTCACGAGATTATGCGAGTGCGTTTAATACTCGCGTGCATACCTCATGCATACGCGTACTGGTAGCCCCTAATACGGTGGTGCACAACAGGTATGATAATGCGAATCGAGCCGGGACCGCTGTTTATACCGGGAGGGGATTAAAGTAATGCATCGATGCACCGATTCGCCGCATTGAGCCAGATGAAGAGATTTACCCCTCGTGCAAATTACATACACATTAGCAGCGGTGCTCAAAGCAACGTGCTGTTCCGCCCCGTAAAACTACACGTCGTGATCTTCATTCAAAATATCGAAGATACGCGATACAGGCGTAACATCAGCATCGAGAGGTAAGTCGGCCGTCGTGACTCGAATATTAAAATTATTTTCCATCAACCGCGTGCGTAAAACACTTCTCAAAGTAAACGCAACGAATTGCGTGAAGAAAACCGAGTGGGAATTATTCGGCGTTTGCGTGATGTGTGACACGACAGATCGGAGATGTTTCACACGGCGAATACCCAATAGCAGGATAATCCAATTTTTGTTCGGGTTGTTCGCGAAATGAAGATATAAATGGTGAATTAGAGCCCGCAAGACTCGCGTAATGTAATGACGGTTGAGCAAATATTCCTTTGAAGGAGTTCTGTGTCCGCTTATAGCATAGTCATTTAATGGATTCCAAATAGGACGTTTCGCCTATTGCGTATCTCGTGCAAAGCGCATGCTGCAATTAACCACGCTGATTAGGCAATGCGCTTTGAAGCGACATGCAAACGATGAAAGGTTCATGCATTCCCGGTATCCCTGATTTTATGCCCAAAGGATACAAATTTCTCGAAACGCAATCGAAATAACGGGAAACGCGGCTACAACGCGATCGTAGTAGTCGTTATCGTGTTCTCTAATTAGCGGCATTAATTTCACTTATTACTAATCTGAAATAGCAGAATTCGAACTAAGAAGAAAATTGACAACATACGCAGAAATATTTCTTTTCATATGAACGAATTTTAAGATTGTTAAATGCATCAAATCGTAATTTTACGCCCCAGCCATTTTGTTAGTAAGAGCAACCTAACAAGTATGTTAAACCAAAACTAGAGCTAACGATCATTTATGGACGTAATGAGTTAACTTTTGATTAAAACGATGTTTAGCAATTTATATCGAGGTATTCAGCTGTGTGTGATCAAATCGAGAGTACCAAGGGGTGGTTAGAGATTGCTATTAGAGGGGAGGGGGAGACTAAAACAAGCCGTGGAGAATTCAGAATCGAAGCGCGCCATCAAATACGCGTTCGGGGAACGGAGAAGGGGATTTACAAGTTATTCAAATATTCCCCGCTCGGTAAGCTATGATGAATACTCGGTGTTCCAATTTAATCCCCTTTCGAAGGCCGTCCATCCTCAATCGCATCCTTGTCGCTCGTACTCGAACCCCCCCCCCCTCCCCCGATTTCAGAGACGATTCGCTATTAAATCGTATCAAAAAAATTTTTTTTTGCGCGAGCTCAAAGAATCACTGGTATAAAAAAAAAAAAAAAAAAAATATCCCGGAATAACTTGCGGTAAAGCGGATTTCAGTGCACCGCAGTAAATTCGAACGAATCATCAACCGGCCTGGCACGGGCACAAATGTTAAGCGAGATTTAAAAAATAAACTGCGATAATATAATCCCGTATTATTTAAACGTTTATTATAAAAATTATTTATCATAAAAATTAATGAAATACCCTGTGGATTTCACTTGACATTTACTAGATATGTATTAAAATTAAAATAAACAGACCCCCTTTTTATATAAATCCTCCATTTTTTGATATCGGTTTTTGTGTGATGATGAAATATTAAAAGTGGATTTTGTTACGTTTAAATATACGTTATTTCGAGGGATATAGTTATTAATTTCTGAAGTATATCAAAACGCGTGAATCTGAATTTTTGGCGCATTTCAAACTCGCGAAGAGAATATGCGAAGTTTCGGTATGCCGACTATCTACATTGTTCAAAATCTGGCACAGCGTATACACAATATGAAGCTGTTGGCCCATTTTTGCACAATCCGTGCTTACATTGCTGGGAGTAATCATTGCAGTTGAAAGTTGTGGGATTTTGTAGAGACATTGCGGCAGTTGGTGCGTTGGACGTGCGTTGTTCGTTTTTATATAAAATTCTATTTTTGTATGATAGAAACAGTATAGAACAATGTACAGTACGCGTTGTAGGAAGTAATTTATGAAAAAAGCGTACACAATCAAATTTTTCCTCACGTAAAATCATTTTTAAATTCACTAAAAATGAAGCGCGAGCGGCATGACGCATGAATATGAGAATAATGTAGAATAATGTAAATATAAAACACGGACAAAATATTTAACGTTAGATTATATGACGTTGCATAATTCTCAACGTAAGAAACTAATAAAAAAAAAAAATTATTTAATGGACATTAGCCCATCTGCACTATTTTCGAGTAATGTAACCGAAATATTTCGGTTCCGTTAATCATGAATGTTCGTGGCTCGAAACGACTTTCGTACTTTTTCACTGAAGAAATTGATCGCAAACGTGTAGATATGCAAGGGATACGCAGACGAGCGTATCTGAGAACCACTTACTGCGATTGCATCGCATACGGGCGCGCGAAGTCACGAGATGCACCGGCGAGGGGATGGACAAGCGTTGTTATTTGAATACGTCGTCGCGAAGCCGACGCCGACCTCCTCCTGGCGAGTATTGTCGCACGTGCGGGCGGATAATTAATGCTACCAAAGCGAATTGATATTTTGATCACGCAGGCCGGAACGACGCTCGCGCGCACGCGCTCGCGTAAGCGTAATTTCGTTTGCGCGTAATTGAGCGTACTCCGGGAGAGATCGCGGATGGTTAGTGTCGTTTGTAAAACTCGATCGCCCCGCCGCGCGCCGCTGCGATAGTTACGCCGCGAAATTGCGCCAAATTTGCCATGCCGTCGGCTTTGATCCAACCATAACGGGCGGTAAAGCATTAAAATTTATACAAACCAAATCGCAACTACGGAAATGCGAAAGGTAATTTATCTTCTCGCTAACGAAGGACTTCTCTTCATAGAAGAGAAGCGGATGGAAACTTTTACATACATAAGAGACATGGTCATATTTTAAAAAGATCCAGTGTTAAATAATCGAGACTCGGGGGATACAAAACCCAAAAGGAAAAGATCCGCTCTCCACAATCCTTACAAGCAAAGTGTCGCGAAAACGCGTTTAAGCGCAAGCGTCTACAGCGGATAACACATTGCTAGATAAACCAAGACTGGAACTCGATAAACCTGCCCTCGCCGTACGAAATAATAGCCTTGCGATGCGTGTAGCGTCACGAACGAGCTCGTCGATAGAAAGGGCGAGCTGCCGGGCGGGTCGGAGCTGACGAGGATGACGGTACATCGAGAGGGTTGCGTATCCATGGGGGTAGAGAGCGTACGGTCGCCTTTGTCGCGAGACGGAATGCGGAGCGGAGCGCGCGGCGCGGGTTAATAATGGATAATAATGCTTAAGCGGACGATCGCCAGCTCGACTCTACTCAAATCGACTAGACTCGACCGCTAGTATCGGCGATTCGATTGTCTTCGCTATTACATGGTCACCCATGCGCGTCGCGATCGTCGAAACGCGTCATTCATGCGGCACAAATTCTCTCTCTCTCTCTCTCTCTCTCTTTATCGCGTGCTGCAGCACTCTCATCTCCGTCCCATCTGGCAAGAGTACAATGTCGCAGAGCACGTGTAAACGGCGCCGTTATACGGAACGATGGCGCCGAAAGACTCCGCGATCGAGCGATTCAAGTAAATAGAGGTATTCTTTCGCGTAATTCTTTCTCTTTTGCTGCACTGAGAAAAAAGGTTATTGAGTTAACAAAATTCTTTTGTCGCGGACTATCGGCAAAAGATATATACTCAATACGACAATATATAGTATTGCAATATAAATACATAGTTCAATCAAGACCGTTATATTTGCATTGGCAGATATTATTATATTAAGTATATCTTTTGTAGGCAGCCTGCAACGAAACGTTTTTTGTTGAGTCAATTACTTATTTTCTCAGTGTGTGCGTTAATTCTTTACTATTATTTAGAGTTTGCGCTGTTACATCGGCAAGAAGTAGCAATGTAGCGACAACCTTGCATTTCTGTCTCTTTCTGAATAATTTGAAATAAACAGCGATATAATTGCCCATGTAATTAATCTGGACTTACCTGATTCTTGCCCTTGAGAACAAGTACATTGGTGACACGGCCGAACGGCAGACCCAGATGAATGATCTCCGCTTCTGTCACCTCGTTGGGTATGTTCCTGATATGAATGACCCTGGAAGGTTTGCCGCTGTGACTCTTGTCGAGCTTAACCTGGAACAAAAGGAATGGATCCCTGGTGAGTCGTCGGATAAAATGAGCTGAGAACTTAATGTCTAGCTCACCATAAATATACAGCTCGGAAAGGGAAAAAAAAAAGATATATAAATGGTCGTATAAATAAGAAAATATGTTGGGATCATGTAATACCTAAGAAACTAATCTTGTTCCTCCCGAGCCTATAATAGTACAACATTATTTAGTAATTGTCTAAGTAATGTTTAACGCTTCGATACACATTTTACGATAATAACCCAGTTTGCGTACCGGGTTGTAATATAAGTTTTAATATCCGTAATAATCTTGCACATCTTCCTGTGCCCAAAGTTATGCCATTATGGATCAAATGTTTTATCTTTGAAGCATTACACGGATCTTGGCGGACAATTTTAATAAATCTCTTCTATCCCCCGAGATCAGTTGGCCAACAACTAATAGGATCAATAAATTATCAATAAATAAGATCGTTAACAAAATACACTTAAGGCATAAAGGCGTAGTTTGTACAATTATATGTTTATACTTCACATTAAAGAGATAATGTCAATTTTTCACAAAAGCACCGGATAGTGAAAAAGAAAGACGTATTGCGCTTTTACGATACGGTGTGCGAAAGATTGGGTTGTGCGGTTCCAGTAGAAAAAAGTTAATGCGGTCAGCCAGTCCGGCGAAAGTTTCACCCTCGCGGGTTCGTTCTCGGGCGCGAGGAAGAGAGGAACTTATTGAATTCCCGAACGAGTTCGCAATCTCGGTCGCTTATATTATTCCATATGCGGCGCGGTGGAAAGTCGAAGAACGCGCAAGATATACACGTACATACACCATCGTTGCGCGCGCGCGCGCGCGCGTGTGTGTGAGTGTGTGTACTTAAATCGAAGCCCGTGCCGCCGGGGGCGGTGTTTTCAATCACGGCTCTATCTAGTCGAACTCGAGAGTACGACGCTTCCTCCTTTTCCTAGCTTCGGAAAGAACCTTCCGAAATCCATCCTCCTCTCTCGACCTCGCGTCGCCGGTTTTCGTCTCTCTCGTCCCTCTTTTTTTTTCCCCTTACCGCTTTTCCTAACCCCGTTCCGTGGCTCTCTTAGGAACGCCGCTGAGGTTTAGCTCGAGCTTAACTGATCGGAAAACGCGTTTCTTACCGGGTTAAGGAAGATGGATATTTCAGAGGCGTCCCATCCTTAATCCACCCCTTACCCTCTCCATCTCTTACTCCGCGGAATGGAACTTGAACGAGTGACGGATATTTTTATTTAAGCGTGTCAATCGATACAAAGTGGAGGGGAACAGGAGGCAGATAATTAAAAATAATTTGCGGATTACGAGTTATTAGCGGATAATTGGTTTAATTAATTAGTTGATTAATTAATCGCGTGAGCGGGTTTATATGTATAACGCGGGGGAAATATATCCCACAGCAACGAAATGGAATACATAATAAATGGAAATTTTTAAGTTACGACGTGTTTGCCCGGTAAACCGAATCAATTTGTAAATGGAACGATGTATAATTCAAATTACAATTATATCATGTATAAAAAAAAAAAAAAACGTAACAGACCAAGGATTGCGGACTGACTTTCTGAAATATATATACGTTCTATTTAGAAAAATTATTCGTGCATCTTCAAATTTATACGTAAAACAAAATTGAGTCTGAACACTTGTTAGAAAAATCCAGTGAGAGCTAAACAGTTTATTTTGTCTCTCATAAACACGGAGTTGCCCGGCGTTACCTGAAGTATAAAAGAGAGTACAGAGTGAGTTGTGTCCGGCAGTGCTCGACTACCCACGAATGAATTAAAAATCAACCCTTGCCGACGTCCCTTTGCGTTCTCCTCAATTTTACCGGCGTCTTTTTTGCGGCCATGCCGTCGCGCTTTAATCTTGCTTGTACAAACTGTCGCGACGACGATGACGGCGGCGACGACGCAACTATGAAATCGGATTAACGAGTTGGCGTGCGGAATCGCGGCGGTATGCCGATGTCATAATAAGACGGCTTCCCTGTGGAGAATGGCCGACGATAGTTCGTTATGTAAAGTGTTTCTAACTCAACAGGTCGAAGTCGCAGTGAAACGGCCATGATTTAAACGGGCTCTCGGCTGCGAATCGTTGGAAATGCAACAAGAAGATATTCTCAAAGATTTATTTTATAAGGTAACTATATCCAATGTACGCCCCTAAGCTTTGGAGATTTTTGTAATTTTTTTTATGAGTACAAAATTGAAAAATAAGGGTCATATTTAAAATAGAAAACATTTCTAAAAGTAAAAAAGTATATGAAGTATTTTTAATTATTTATATAAGTATAGTAAAACTTTTTAGAAAAGATAGCCCTTTGACCATGTTAATTACATGTATATCCAATATGACCCAGCTATAAATTTCCTTCTTTTTCGTATTTTTGAAAAAAACGCAAAATAACAAAATCAACATGTATAATTATACATTTGTTAACATACTTATGGAAAAAAATTACATACAGCTTTTTATTAAATAATGAATGTGTTTATTTACTGCAAGGGACGTTTATCTTCATTTTTACCTGTCAAAAAAGCTTCAACTAACTAGAGAAAGACAAGAAATCAAAAATTAAACATTAAATAAAGAAACAGAATCTTAATTTTCTTGTGCATTAATAAAATATATTGTTTTTAGTAGTGTCCTTGGCCATAATGGTTTCACAATACAAAACTTTATTTCCTTAATTATAAACAAGATGTTTCAATAAAAACCTAAAATAAATACAGTGTTGAAAAGAATAAACAAAGAGCTACAACAATATAAATTGTGAATATTTATAATTGTTACGTGATAGTTACACAAAGCAAAAATTTACCTCTGAAATTTAATATTGAATAAAATGTGATTACAAGCCGTAAAAACAAGATATTGAGCAGTTAGCTAGCATAAATACATCGTATCGACTTCCTGAGCGATATATTTGTGTTATCTGTGTAACTATTTGAAAATGGAGGGTGAGCCAAATTGAGTACGTGACCATACTGGGTATAAGTACCTTATTTTTTTATAATTAAAATTAATCTCCATTGATTGATGCTACTACTTTATTAACGTATCAATTAATGTCGTTAATAGTTGCTACTCGTGCCTTGCAAATCTTATGTACAAGCAAATACAAAAATCAATCGCGCAAATTGGATCTGTCGATTAAAAGTCCTGTCTTAGCGCGGGAGAAAACAACCCTACGCTCTTAACTCTGCGCGAGGCAATAACTCCCTGATTTTCTCGCTCGATCTTTCTTCGAAGGTTCCTCCGTTAAATGAGGAGGCCGAAGAGAAAACGGAGCAGCCCAGCGGCGGAGCTCTAAATGCTCCTTTGTTTCCTACGTCATAATTACGGCGTTGCGACACGACGGACGTAATAGAAAGAACGTGAGTCGTACGAAGCAGACGTTAACCGCGCGCGCGCGTCGATTCCCTAAACGCGAAAACGTCCGGGGAAGGCGCGCGACAGCGACGGCGTGGAATTTCGCGGGCGCTTTTCGGAAAAAAGTCTTGGGTGCGACGTGAGTGGATGTCGAATCCAGAGGAAAGGGCCTTAATTGCTCTCGGCGTTTCCACGACGTGCGCGCGGAAATCATCGCCGTGGAGAAACGCGGCCGTCGCGTAAACAAGGTGCACGGTTCAAGTGACGTTCATTCACCGTCGAGAACGGCCCCGAGAATCACTATCCGTCTCTCTCTCTCGCTTCGCAAGTCTTCGGATGACGTGTTTCCAGCTTCTCCACTTCGATCGTGCACGGGGGGTGAGACGTCGTCGTCGTCGGCGTGCAGTTAGCATTTATCGTCCTCCTCTCGCTTCTCGACCTGTTCCGACTTGCTCACCTAATTACGTTTTAAAACGTCGGCTACTTAATGCGATAGCACATGTTCGCTTCTCAACAACGACAACGTGAGAAATGTAATTTCCAACCTTTTTTTTTTCCCCCTCAAAGTCGAGAATAAATCGAGATTTGCCGCGAAGCGGCTCCCTTCCTCTCGTTACCGTCCGGAAGGGACAGGCCTCGTCAAAGTCGATAATTGAGCATAATAGAGGTAATTCGTGGAAAATCGTTCGTAGGAAATAGGCCACGTGAGCCTCGTCGTGCGTCACAACGCCGGGCGCCGCCGAAAGTCGAACGTGACCCTGCGATTTGATTTATTGACAAATGCGCCGCTGCACGGTCGCGATAGCGTGCATTCTTGTCTGACACGGGGGTCATACATTTTCCGATGTTACATGTCATCATACACGCCACACGCGCGATTGATAAAAATTTCCAATGGCAATTTCGATATACGGGAAAAAGAAGGGGAAAAGGGGGAATGCGGCGATTAATTTAAAGGTCCGTAATAATACAAAATAATTCGGAAATAATTCCAATTTTAATTATATTAATAATGGCATTATGTATTATTATCTTTGTACGTCCGAGTTATTTAAATACTAAATCCCAGCTCTCTCTTGGCGATAAAAATCGAACGCACGTGAATTATTCACGGGCGAGCAAAATTATGTCATCGCGATTGCATAATTGCTACGAAGAGAGAGAGAGAGAGAGAGAGAGAGAGAGAGAGAGAGAGAGAGAGAGAGAGAGAGAGAGATAAACGCGTATACTACTTGTATGTACCTTTACGCGCGCGTTTCCCGATAAAATTCTACACGGGCGTACACCGGAGGTGCCGTAAAGCGGAGAGCAATGGTAATTGTAGATTCGCCGGGATATCGTATTACAAGAAATTACATCTGAAGCGTACGTTAAGTCCGGCGCGTGAAGTGCCGGTAGAAAATCTCGCGCGAACGATACTACACGTGATCGTAACTCCCGCCGTCCCTTGCGCCGTTTCTGTACACACGCCAAAGATGAGGCGCGTGTAAAAGTGAAGTTAACACGCCAATAATCTTTACGGGCACCGCCGTTGCCGTTGCGAGCGAACGATCACGCCGCCGGCTTTAAGAGTATCTGTAAATGAGAGCTATCCGCAGCAGCAGCAGCAGCAGCAGCGGATGCTGCCTATTTGCGCAGTCATGTCGATCGTTAAAAGGCGATCGTTACGGAAAATGGTGGACAGATACGGAAAATGGGGGAATCGATATCTCTCAATTCGCACGCTTCGACGTACGCGGGGAATCTCTGGTAAATCGCGATTCGATTATTCGTGGATTTAAAAAAAATATATAATTACTAAACGTAAGAGTATAGCTTAGTATATCGTGAAAAATAAAATTCGAGAGTACGAATTGATTTTCGTGTACGCACGGAGAAAATAGATTAGCTGATGTAGCAACGCGAGTTTAATATTTATTTGATGCGGATTTGATGGCACAGCCAAGACGCTGTTTGAAAACAATTATAATTGCCATCAAAATCATGCTTTATTATAAATATCAAACTTGCGTAGCGGTAGCTCCGGTACTTTTTTCCTACGCAGTACATAAGAGTTATTAGTTACCTGTGTAGAAAAATAATATTCATGGAACTGTTGGCTTAATGATACATGCAATGTAAAGAGAAAGAGAGAGAGAGAGAGAAAAATAAACAAGTACAATGCGATCTGTTATTATATTACGAATATAACAAAATTTCACGTTATTAAATGCACTCTCTCTTGTAACGCGAGAATTTTTCCAACAGTGTAAAATAATCGTATTTTTGTAAAAACCGCGATCCGTGTTTCTAAAAAAATAAATGTAATTTAAATTATTCCCACCAAATTTATTATACAAAAATTTAAAGGTGTATCACAACAGCGGTATAAATCAAATATAGGAGTGCGTACTTGTCCAACATAATTAAACAATGAATATTTAAAGTATAATGGCGAGGTATCACGTGGCGATTTCAATGCGATCGTGATAAAGAGGTGATTCATATTCAAACGTTCATTTTCTCCTATTGTTAAGAGATGCGTGCGGTGTGCGCGAGAATTCACGTTCGTGTTTCGCGAGGGTAAAATAAAATACAACTCGCGCTCTATAGCCGAATATAACACAAGATCAATCGCGCTATCAAGCTTCGCGCGCTTCCGTCTCAAGGTTAAAACAGCCGTATTATATACGTCGCCGCACCTCATCGTGTTTACGTGGCGCCTTGCATTAATAATTCGCGAATTATTACCCGTCCCGGGCATGTAAGATAAACGACGCATTAGGTCCCCGATTATCCGCCGCGGGCTACAAATTGCCTTCGATAAACCGAGAACTCTCGCGGCGATAAAACCGGCGGGGAATTCCCCGATACCTCCTTTCTGAAACGAAGACGGAGACGAAATTTATTCTCCTTTCGTGAAACTCGATGATTACGACTCTGGAAAGCGCAATCGAACGCGGCATTAGTCAACGAGGGGGGAGGAGGGAGGAGGGCGGAGACGGTCCACATCGTGATGTACACTTGAGACCAGAAGACGGTCAAATAAAGCGTGAAGTAAGAGGGGAACGTAGGGAAAAACGCGAACTCAATCTCTCATAACGGACGATCGGTTGCGTTCGCCTCATTTGCTCGACCCCGTGGCACTTTCCAAAATGAGGGGAAAATACACCCGGTGGCTTCTCGCCGTTTTTTCCTTCTCTCTCTCTCTCTCTCTCTCTCTCTCTCTCTCTCTCTCTCTCTCTCTCTCTCTCTCTCTCTCTCTCGTACAAAGATAAATGTTGCGCGGCGAGCCGTTCACTTAGACCTCTCGTTCGCTGGTAAATTGATAAGAGGGGATATCGTGGTACTGCAGTAGATCGAGAGCCATCGTCGAATTCGAGCGATCGAATAACTGGACTCTCGGATAACTTCATTCCTTCATCCCGACGAGAACGGGATTCAAGTCGAGCACATAGTCCCACGTGACCACCCACGATCGCGTTATCAACAGCCGACGCCATATTGCTCCGAGCGCTTCGCGCGAAAGAACGAATGACGAGGTCGCGGAGTAACGAGACGTAGCGACGAGAAAGAGAGAAGAGAGAGAGAGAGAGAGAGAGAGGGGGAGGGAGGGAGAAGGGGGGAGAGGCGAGAGGCGCGAAGTAAGGTGCACTTACGTCGAGGAAATCCATGCGCATCCTTAGGTGCTCGCCTCGCCTGCCCCACGTTTCGTGCTTGATACTGCCGCGCATGCCTATGGATCCGCCGAGAGCCAGCAGGTGGTGAGACTCGCGATAGACGTCGAACGGCACCGGCTGCCCGGCGACGACGCCGATGCCAACGCCGACGCCGACGCCGACACCGACACCGACGCCGACTCGATCCACCGCCGCCGCCGCCGCCGCCATTTCCGCACTCCCGACCGCATGATTCTTATTGACGAACCGGAACATAATCGACTATAACACTGTCCGCCGCTGCTACCCGCCGTCGCCGACGACGACGACGACGACGACGACGACGAGCACGACGACACGCGACACGCGCGCGATCGTCCGCCGCGCGCGAACGTGTCCACGGAACAACGTGTTGCGGCGGCATCGCCCGGTCGATCTCGCGTCGGCCACTCGGCCGGCTCCGCCGCGACTCGGCGCGCTCCGCCGGCCCCGCGCACGTCACGTGACGGCTGCTGCGCTACACTAGTCCCCCGCCGCGACTTCTAAACGCGCGAATTAATTCTGCCGTACGTTCGGTATTCCGTGAGTTAAAAGGGCGTTTTTTATGCGACCGGAATCTCACGCGGTACGTCTTACGACACGCGACGACGTCTGTCTACGACCGCAAGGTCGTGCCTGTTATCGGTCGCTTCTCTCTCTCTCTCTCTCTCTCTTTCTTTCTTTCTCTCTCGTGTCGCGTGTTGTCATCCACCCTCGTAATGCGATCGTGACAAGTGCTGCCATGTCGGAAGAAAACGCTGTATCGTTTCCCTACGAACAGATAGTGTATTCCCAACTGCGTAATTAGCGATCAACGGCTCGCAAGCGTTTCGATGCGACGATTATTCGTCGGAGTTACGCGTAACGAAGGTCGTTTCGTGATTTGCGTCGAGAATATCGTAAAATATTTCGCGCGATCGTGTTTTCGAGAATATTGTGCAAGTCAAATGAAAAAAACACTTGAGAGGAGAAAGAGGAGGAAAAGAAGACATCGGGCAACGATGATAAAGCAATCATAAGGTAATTTAATATCCATTTAGTGTTTATCATTTGATCCATATATACTTCTTATACCGAATGAGATATCTGTAAGACTTGATATAACTTCTTTGTTTTAGCTCTGCGCAATCTGCGACGAAGCTTCCGACTCCGCCGTTGCGCATCGGTGAATCGAATAACGTTTAATTACATGTATATTCAGGTAACAGATTTATAAAACATAATTAAATATATTTTGTTCAAACACTTTGAGTTTTTCTACGCGTTTCCATAACTTTTTAAAATTAAATATCGTATATACATATATAAAGAAAATATAATCAGAAATTGTTTCCATAAATCAAAGAATGGAAAATGTTTTACACGACACATGTAAATTAATCAATTTAACAAAAATATGTATTGATAGTTGCTTATACATATTATTTTATAGTTTCACACTAAGTTTTTATAGAACCCATTCATCCATATTTATTAGTAACTTAACCGTCTATTTGAAATAAAACAAAATAAAATGAATACTTTATTACAAGATTTTGAGTTATACTCACAATTTTAAATCTACTTCGTGATTAAAAATGTAACTGCATTGTGAGAAAAAAAATCACGATGCTAAAAATATCTCGCAAACTCATGTATCTTTATTTCGAAATTATTACTCGAACGTTCTCCTAAAGTTGCCTCAATAAATTCGCACTTGGTTGATCTGCATGTAATAAATAAAATAAAATATATACAGATTCAATGTGTATAATGAATAAATAACATGCAGAATATTCCAAAACCTCCGACTTGTTTTCAATCTTGTATGAGCTTTCAACAATTCAGCAGCAATGAAGGGAAGAATGAACGGTAAACAGAGGATTAATCACGTTGAAATTTTCGATTAGGATCAGACTGATAGGCAGAATTTGTTAGCAGCTTGTCCCGGCCCGAAGTTGCGCTTATTCGATTTAAAACGAAAGTGAAGCTTTAAAGCTGCAGGGCCGTTTAAAAATTCTATTTCATGCAAATGAAGAGGAGGAGAAAATGCGCGTGTGCTGGCTGTAGGTCTCGCAAATTCCGATGCCTCGTAAAAGGCACTCCGGTTTGTGTCAGCACCAACGGCAGGCAAATTTTGTTTTCATTCGGTATAATTAGAATTCTCAATCGATAATTAATAACGTCAAAACGTTGGATTGGCCGTTGTATTGGCATAATTAATGCGACGTACGCCCGAATGTGGACATTACGTATTAATAGACGTACTTTCTAAATCTAACCATCTATTTGCATCGTACAATATATACAATGTAAATCTATCCCGGCGAACATAACAATAGACTCAATTGCCTATATATTCAGAGTTTTCGTTCCTGAACGCAAAGCTCATAATCGTATCGCGCAAAGCTCCCACATTCTCGGCGATAACTTCACGTTTCCCGGATCTCACCAGCGAGTAGCCTAATGGCGCGAATGCACTTAAATTCGACGGCACGTGCCACGACGAAGGGCGCAACAGGCGGGCGACAGTCGCATCTCCATTAGAAATCCAAGTAGGCACCCACGCGGTCCAGAGCTTACGAACCTCCTGCGCGGTGCCTCCCGGTTTCCAAATCCTCCGCTCCGTACGAAAATCCGGGGCTGGGATCCTACCGTGGAGATCACCCGGAAGCGTCTACGGAACTCCGAGATAAGCGTCTCGACAGATGCACCCGTGTGCATTCGAGAGTGAGGCAAGAAAGGAACTATCCTCGGCGTCCCCCGTCCCTCCCATCCGCCCCTCACAATGGTACGTATTCGCGTTACCGGGTTGTCGAGCCTTTGTGCATCTCTACGTAGATCCCAGCGACGACGGGAGGAGTCTTTCATGACGATCCGCTCTTTCCGCCGAACGCCTCGCCGTCAAATTTTAATCGCGGATTCTTTGGCAAACTCTCGCAATCGAATCGCTCCTTTGTAAAATATTTATAAATATTCGCTTTGTGTGACGCAAAGTGTTCTTTTTTTTTCCCTGTTTGCGAAATGGACTGTCAATTACTGCTCACGTCTGCCTGCGTCTGCATAGTTCGTCGCATCACTTCTGTTTATTGTAATAAATGATACTTTGTAGAATACAAAATGATACGCAATGTAAGCTAAAATCAAGAAAGGTAGAATTATATGTAACGTTAAAAAACGAAGCGAAAGGATTTTCATTTCCGTTTTCCCCGACTTAATATGCGGTGACTGAAAATTCATGAAAGCGGGCGGTCGAAAATTTATTTCAATGTGCATAATTTAAGTCGTCGGAATCAGCGATCGATTCGCTTTTTCTCGCTATCGAGTAGATTAATTAGCGTTGGAATTGAGCTCCAGGCGTGTGAGAACTAAACTCATTTTCCGGGCGATCCAGAAATACGCGCCGACTGCGAGCGTGGAGAACGATATACGAATCGCGCAGGGACATCAATCGTTGATATTATTGACGTAAACTTCCACAAGAGTGACGAAAGAAAAATCTTCAGTTCGATTAATTGGTCGTCTGCGTCTGGGAAAAAAAGGTGGCGGAAAGAAAGGCAAAGGGGTGACTACTGGTTGGCTCAGACCCAATCATGCGACGGTGTTGATGAAAAAGGTAAAAAAAAAAGAAAAGAGAAGAGAAACGAGAAAATTTGGTACGTGTGTACGTGTGTGAGGAAGAGATGCGAGGTAACAACGTAGCGAAAAAGTACGGTTGGAAAAACGTAGCGAAAAAGAGCGAAGAGGAAGGCGATGAGGAATGTATCCGAAGGGGTTGGAGCGGAAGGGTTAAGGCGAGAGAGAGAGGTGGACGGGGGTTAGAAGCGACGTTGCGAGCGTGCGGGCGCCCCCGTTCTCGATATTAATTAACGCCAATAATGAGTTATTTTCTGTTTGGCTTGGCGCATGGACCCGCCGCGCCGCGGGCAACCACCACCTGGTCTCGCGTACAGTTGTACAAACGATTGTTTCCATCTCTCGCCCTCTCTCTTCTCCGGCCTGCAATCACACGGTCTCGCTGCAACCACCCAGCAGCCAGCGCAACACCGATCGCACTCGCGTTCTCTCTCTCTCTCTCTCTCTCTCTCTCTCTCTCTCTCTCTCTCTCTCTCTCTCTCTCTCTCTCTCTCTCTCTCTCTCTCTCTCTCTCTCTCTCTCTCGCGACCCATCACCGATCGCCCCAATCATCGTGCGGGTTTGACTCTGATGAAGGCGAGCCGCGATATCGATTTCGATGGGACACTTGTCCCTCTTTTTTCCCCGCCTACACCACGCTCTTTCGCTGTCCTGGCTTTCCGCAATCCTCCTCCCTTCCGTCGTTTCGCTCCCCCTCCCCGCCCCTCCCGAAAGCTACCGGCACGACGTGTGATCTCCTTCTCTCCCTTTATCGGTCGATCTCTCTCGCTCTGTGACGAACTCGCGGAATTAACTGGTTGCGAGCCCGTGCAAAAGCACGGGAATATACAGTGTAACGACGGCTGCCACCGCGGATTAATTAATTCGATCGAATTTCATATGCCGAGGGCTGGTACGGATGAAGGGTTTGTTTTGGCGAAACGATCGAGGAGCCGATCGGGTAAATATGGTCGAGTGAATTTTACAAATACGTGACCGAACGCGCCGGGAACCGCGCGCGCTGCGCGTTTAGTAAAAACGATGGATATTATTTTTAATTTCTTTTTCCATCGCGGTTATGTGTCAAATCCATTTTTTCCCCTGCAAATTCTCCTTCGTTGTTTATTTAACCCTTTTTTTTTTTATCGATATATCTCGTACGATTGCCGCATTAATATTTAATAATAAATTTCACAACAATTTTGAAGCCAATTATTTCGTAATTATTGGCTGACGAAAGATTGAACGGTACATCAAATCTCGTATAATTAATAAAATTGTAATGTCTACATTAAACCGTATGTTAATTGCAAAAAAAACTTTTTGTACATTTTAGCTTGAGCATCCGAATAGATCTACGTATCAGTTTTTTTTTTTGTGTAAACAAGATCGGTAATATTGAACGATTCTCAACTGAAAATAGCGCAGTAATCCATTTTCGCTTGATTACACGATACGAGAAGTTGTTGCATTCGGGGAATAATTTGCACACCCGGACAGCGTCCAGGAGTGTAAAATTGCTCTTGCGTTTTCGACAATTGCGACGCGAGAGTGGTAACTCGATAGTCGGGAGGCGAAAAAAAAAATAATAATATCGCTCGCAAGCGTTAGAAATTTTTCCCCGGTGGCGCCGAACGTCAAAGTGGTTAGAGAAAAAAATTTGTCACAGCCGGCGATGCGCCGCGGTGAAATCGCCCGCACGCACCGAAAACGCGAAAACAAGCAAGCGTGATGATGGTGATCAACGCGGTTGGTCGCGACCCATCGGTGTTTATGAATACACGTCGGACGTATTTTGTTAAACAAACATATGTGTCTATAAAAAATAGCCGAGTATATCGTCCGCTGCTCGTGTCGCACGCGCGACGCATCAACGAACGCGTATCGAGTATTACTCGCATAATAAAAATTTTCAGAGTGTAAAATCTCGATCGCCTCTTCGAGCAATTGACGTACTCGCCGAATAGTTTATAAAAATACAAATCTCTCGATTGACTTTTCAGAACTTTCACACTCAACATACCGGTTATGATATAGCTTCAATCATTCTACTCGAAATGACGAAATGGGGGAGTTAGAACCGCAGATTTGAGAGAGAGAGAGAGAGAGAGAGAGAGAGAGAGAGAGAGTGCTCAACCCTCGATGAAGTCTTCGATCGAAAAGCGGTATCCGTTATCAGGAACATCTTCGTCTCTCTGACCACCCGACCAGACCCCGATTTTCCCACTCTCGTTTCCTCATCCCGGAAAACGCATTCTATCCGCAGACTTCGCGCACAAAACGCTCTTGTGGCCCAGGGTTTCCTCTTGTTCGACGCCTGGCGCCGGGACGCTGCGGGAATTATCGGCAAAACGTCAATATGCATTACGTCGCCGTCTCTCCATCCAGCCGGATCTACCATCCCCCTAGCCGTCCTAGGGAGATTCGACCCTCTGCGCGTCCTCCCGACAATCTGCGACTTCCTATTTTCTTCTCTCTATTTTTCCCTCTCTCTCTCTCTCTCTCTGTCTCTCTCTAGAGAGAGCTCTCGCTCCTCTTTCTTTTCGACTAACTTGACTATCCTTCAGCAAAGAATTCGCTCGTTATTCCTTTTCTTTCGTCGCTTCGACACGCTCGACACACCGATAGAAACGCGTTGCTATCGATTTTCGGGGACGGTTCAGCAAACTTTTAAAACGATACCAATTGCATGGATATACTGTTTTGTGAAATATACTTCATAATCGTATCTTCGTGAAACGTCAAAATAAACATTTTTAGGAACACACAATTTTGCAGCAAAGCGCAAAAATATTTCTTACAACGATGGCTACACAATAGTGAACGCGCGATAACGATATAGATATTAAATATGCAATCGACCTGATGAGGGCAGTCCGATCGATTGTCAAGTGAGAGCATAATGTTATTAATTCTTTCGCCTCGCGAAAGAGATGGGGGGTGAGCAATGGTAAAAAGGACATTAAAATAGAAATGCGATCAGCCGACAAGCGCGCGATATTATTGCATATGCAAATACAAAATGCACCGTGACACTCGCGTGGTTTCGCGTCCCAGATCATACGAATAATCGAATTGTCGAAAGATCTCTCTCTCTCTCTCTCTCTCTCTCTCTCTCTCTCTCTCTCTCTCTCTCTCTCGACCTGTCGGCCGATATGCGAATATGTAACCTGTCCTTCCTTTCCTTCCAGCTCGATGTGAATCCGGCGAAGCGATAAATGATGCACGAAATCGGATGGGACGAATTTAAACATGGGTATTATCAAATCACTGTGCGATTGTTAGCGAT
Organism: Monomorium pharaonis; assembly: GCF_013373865.1. Taxonomy (NCBI): domain Eukaryota; kingdom Metazoa; phylum Arthropoda; class Insecta; order Hymenoptera; family Formicidae; genus Monomorium; species Monomorium pharaonis. Next base: position 15,607,847 of record NC_050475.1, on the reverse strand, counting down.
CGGATAAAGTTTAACGAGAAATCAATCTCGCGAGATAGACCGCCCCGATCGATCGATCGAGCGAGCGTGCGAGCGAGGGGCGTAGACGCGCGCCTTAATCGCGTGGTGTGCCGTCTTAAATCGAATCAAAGATACGCGAATAATTGATCGAGATTCCGTGCATTTTCCCGGTACCGCAATCTTGGACGGATAATAAGCGAGCACGTCGATGAATCTACATATTATGCGAGCCAATTTTGACTGCACACGGCAGGTGATAGTCTCGTGATAATTATACCGACGAGTTTAAGAATTCCACGCGAGAAATACGATCAAGTTTCGAGATTGAACAGGATTGAAATCGCTAAATTCACCGGATCGCGCCGCCAAACTTCCGACCGGCAAGAAAGCCAACTTCCCAATGAATATGCATTCGGCACGCAATTCGCCGTAAAGAACCCCTCAATAAGAATTGCCAGATTGCAGTCGAGTCCCTCGATTAATATCGACGCGAGATACGATGGGGGGGGGAGGGAGGGGAGGGAGGGAGGAAAAGTAGACGGGCTGGGCAGGTTAATAAATTGATAGAATATCATGATGGGGGACTTGTACATTTTCATTGCTTTTACGAGGAGCGAAGCTCGAGAGGCTCGAGGGGACGGGCGAGGATGATGGGACGACCGGAGAGTGGCTGGTTATTGATGAACCGTTCGCCCTTCCGTGCGCACGATTCACCCTTTATGTCCACCGGCGTCCGTTGTGCCAGGACGATACAATGAATATTTGGATACGCCAACTTGGCCAGTTTGTACACGACAACGTGATTAATCGCGCTCCTCTTTCTTTCCGCAAAACGAGCCGCCGCTGCGGCGGGCGAGAACGAGGAGGCCGGCTTTGTCGCGTTCCTGGCCATCGTTACGAATCGATTACGCGCCCATTTGCGACGACAAAGACCTAATCCGCTCCGCTAAGAGACACGCGGACGATTAGGCGAAACTGGAGGTGCGCGAACTTAGTCCGACGATTGATTGAGGTAAATGGATTGTTGGTAATACGGGGGAGAGAGGGGGGGGGGTGAGAGACCTCCTATACATCATGACCGGACGTTAGTTTGAAACTGCGATGATGACGTCAATAAAACGTTGGCTACGTATAAACTAGTTCAATCAATTTTCCACCGCTTACGTTTGTTCGGTATTCCCTAATGAAACGCCGCTGATACCGATCGAAAAACAATTATGATTTCGGACGTGCATAAACTGCACCGTGCAAACAAAGCTGCGAAATATCTGTATGATTAGCCGAACTGCATCATAAATCATATATTGCGAACTCTATATCGCAAACAAAAGCTAATACCGCAAATTTAAATTTTTTCGGTAATATTAGTACGGCCTCTTGTACGAGCGCCTTAATTGCATTTTCATTTTCACTTCACTTAATTGTTGCCCGACTTTCGTGCGCGCCGCGATCGCTCGCGAGTTACGATCTCCGTACACATAAATTTAATGACGCAGTACGTAACGACATCGACTTGCGTTGAGCTCGTTGCCGTGTTCGGGATCAACTGTATTATTACGGCGTCATATCGGCATATCAGCTGATCTCGATTAAATGCAAACGAAGGAACGAGCCGTGTCACTCGAGAGTAAAATTATTATTCATTCGTTCAGTCCTATCGATAGCCTTCTAGCTACCTGACATCATCATTTGTTTGACAAATGGTCTCTATATATCTATTCCACGCGTGCGCGCTAAATTCTTTTTTATCATAGCAATTTCCATGCCAGCAACCAACACGTTATGCACAGATCGTCGTCCATCGAGGCGGCGCGTGAAAAAAAAAAAGATCATACACCATCATTAGTATCAATTAGCTTAGATTCGTTTGTGAAGCTCGAAGCCTCTCGAAGTCTGATTACGCCTGAATCTCCCTTCGCTACGATTAATATCGTAGAAGATGAGGTTTATTTGCTCTAGAATCTCCAACATGTAGAACAAGTTCAAACACAAGAGTAAGTTCCGACAGCCTGGAGGGGCTCATCGGGATATTATCGTTTGTACGTGTTGTAAGTTCGGGAAATTCGATCTGAGGCACGCGTTGCCGAGGCACGCGTCGAATAAACTCAGAATAAATGCATATACGTACTTGTATGCGCGCAAATATATCGGAGAAAAGTATCTGTCGACGTATTAACGGGGAGCTACGATCCGCGACGCGGTGATTTGACATCCGCGCGAAGAAAAACGATGGAAAACTTTTCGTAGCTTACGAAGTCGATTTGAAGATGTTCGAGACGTATAACAATTTTTACTGATAATCTTAAAACTCTATATTAAAGATTCAAATTTATTATGTGGGAGGTTTTTTCTTAAAATTTGCTCTCAAAATTAGTGGAATAACGTCGACTTGAAACAATTTTATTATAATTTTAGTCAAATTTAAAAAAATTAAAATAAAATTTATAAACAAAGTTTTATAGCCTATCTGCATTACTAATTAATCAATACTAAAAGTATAGTAAAATCCTTCAAAGCCCAGATCTCGCGACTACCATAATTTTAAGAATAAATTTTAAGAGAAAATTCTTTTCGTGTAAAAATTTTGAGTCAAATTCGTGAATTCTCACAAATTTCGGATGCTCTCAGTCGTGACAACCCAGTCTTTTTAAAAAAAATATCATCCATTAAAAGCTTCTCTGTTTAATCAAATTTTATCAATGTACTTCCATCAGGCTAGTTTAATATAATCTATCAATGCCATAATTAATACCCCTCTTATGGCTAAATTATTATTAATAACGAATATTAATGACATTCCAATATGGCCATAATCACTGATACATTATCATACTCTTTCGGCATACGCATAGAACGGCTTAGTTAATAATGATTTCATTAGTATCCGGCTGACAAAACCCGATTAATATTAGATTATATATTAATTTATTTCGAAATTACTATATGCGAGCAGAAATCCTTACGCACTACGAAACATTTTCTTATAACAAATATTAATAATCGCAAAATTATAATATCTGCTTAAATATTTTTAATATTTTATATTTCCCATTTTAATTTCATCATATATTTAGATTTACTTTATCTGTCATATCTTATAGTTTTGACAAATTATGGAGGCTACTCATCGTACAGTAATCAAATTAAATTATTTTTCCGATAAAGAGATAAAAATTGTACGTTAAGAAAAACGATAAAGTCACCAAATAAATTTTTAAAATCATGGATCGTCATAAAAGATTTCGCTGCTGGCTCATCGTTCTAATTGCATGCACAAAAAGTATGATGTCTCTCTCGAATGGTAAACTAATTACGTGCGCGAGTTTATAATTACAATGACTTGTTTGCTACAAGAAAAAATAATAATTGAATAATTGCTCACGGCTAAGATAATATGTGTATGCATTATACGCTAGATAATCCTGTAAAATAAAACATTGTGCTTTCATGCGAAAGCTCGGCGTTTCAAAGAACAATACTCGGCAAATTGTAAAAAAATTTCCGCGTCCTTTCAGATGTCCGTACACTGAGAAAAATGTCCAACCAAATTATCCTTTCGAAAAGTAACAAACGTATATTTAAATCGGACAAAAATCCGACTACGTTTTATTAGAAATAAAATTATCAGAATGTTCGAAAAAAATGAATCATCCATTTAAAAGGTGATGGATAGGTATTTCCGTTCGTTTTCGGACATTCCGATGATTACATTCTCATTGTACCGTAGTTGGATCTCCATCCGACTAAATATCCGTTTGTTAGTTTTTGATACGATAATCCGATCATTATTCTCTGGAAATTTTTCTCAGTGCACGAATATCAAGATGTTTTTTCGTTTTCTTTTTGAAAAAAGGACAATTCAGGACGCAGTGCGCGAGTTCAAGATACTTCAGACGCGGCATGATTACGGTCACTCGTTAGAAGAAACCGCAACTTCATTACGCTTCTGAAATGCACGGTTCAGTGAGTGCGCATCAAAATTCAGAAGAGAAGATAAGAATTGCAGGAAAATGAGACGTCGTGGAAAAAAAAATGTTTGATGTTTCAAACATGCTCCCTCAACCAGCAACTAAATTTGTATGTATTATCGCGGGCGTATTCTCTGACAAAGAAATGGAATAAGGAGATATTAATTTTTACTATTTACGTAGATATAACAAAGGAAGAGAGAAGGAGAAAGAAATTATAGTAATATCCTGGGTAAGAAAGGATTTTGCAAAGGACTAAAATAACTAATGAGGAACATTCGGAATAATGTCGGGCGTGCAAAATTGCGATTTGTCCAAGCTAGTCGCATGACGAATGCATTTTACGTGCACTTTTACTCGCGCGTTTTTAGAAGGCGCGGCTTGGCGCGGCTCCAGGCGGCTTTGAATCTCAATAGGAATCTTGTTACGTCTCACACTACTCCGCAGGAGTTCTACTACATGCCTCACATGTTCCAGTCCCCGCGTGTACCTACGGAGTGATTTATTATGTCCTCCCGCACGCGATGCCCGCGTCGAATTTAAAAAGATGGGAGATCCACGACGGGTAAACGCACGATTGTGTAACAAGGAGCAGAAGGATACGGATTTGTAAGATTCGCTTTAGAAAAGAATAACACAGTTGAGTAACGCCGGGACTACGATAATCTTGGACAATGGCGAGAGCAGATCGTTGTCTCGGAAACGCGCGAGACGAAAATTCTCTTTCGCGTTCTTCTTTCGCGGTATGGAAATATTCCGAGCGCTTTCCACCCCCCCCCTCTCCCCCTCTCCTCCCGCTTTCCACCGTCGTCTTAAAGCACTCTTTCGCGTCGACAGACGTCGATAAATTCATCGTCGCACCTTCGCATTTTCAAGCCGACTACCCGCGCGTTAGTCGCAGAAAGGGAACGACGAGCTTCGCGCGCCACCGGGCTTCCCCTTCCGCTCCTCTCGATAAGTGGCGTGCTTCCGTTACGAGAGAACGTTTCCGCAGCTGCTGCTTATCCGGCAAATAAAAGCCGCCGTAAAGATAGTCGGAGCATCGCGTCTGTATCGTTAACGCTACTTTCATCGTTATCGAGTTCGTTAGCCAATGTGACGTCAGTGCATTAAACCCCCCGTAATAGAAAGGGAAAAATTCTTTCCTCCCCTCCGGAGGAAAATAACGTCCGGTTACTCGGCGACCACCTGGCCCGATAACAAGATAAGGATGAACGTTTCGATCGCGCCGTCGAGCGTCGTCCGGCATTTCAGAGGTGGAGATCGAGTTATCATCCATTAACGTACGCTACAGACGTAATTTACAACTGTAGATATTTAGCTATATGGAAAGAATGCATTAAGTTTTTGCTAAAGTATCTAAAAATTTTGTTCGTCCAAAGAGATTATTTTCAAAATCAATTCTGAAATTTTTGTTTCTATAAAACCCTTTTTTTTTTTCGTGTGTAGATGTAATATTACATTTGTTAAGATATTATTTGGGATGTAATAACGTATTTATTATTTCAGTACAACGTATATATTGTTTTATAATTATTTTAAGATAATCACCTTTTAAAAAGAATAATTATGAGAGATATATAGAAATTTTTCCCGATACTCTAATTAAATATATCCTAATGAAACACGTCATACGGTTGGTTTGGCGCGTCAATCTTGGTTCTACGTAACTCCTTAACAGTCGTCCGGCGAGAGAAGCAAACCGTCAATCGTCGCTTACTCGTGCGCTCCTGTGATTCACGTGGCGATGCTCGGCGGGACGACGGCTGCGGGTGGAAGCAATTTATCTAAACGACAGCTTTGTGAGGTCACTCGGACCGAAAGCACAGCCCATTCGTAATATTACTGGCCGGACACACCGCCATTACGTCGCCGGGGCTTTGATTCTTTTGTACCTTCCGGGCTGATGCTACCGACCCCACACACTGTCCTACCGTTGTCGTTGCCTCCTGGGCGATTATATACGTCGACGTCGAGCACCGCGGATCCATATTGGTAGCGGTGGGTCATGCCGAAGAGGGAGGAAAAGAGAGAGAGAGATAGAAGAGAAAGAAAGAAAACGCATACGATGGCCGATGGCGAAGAAGCGAAGCAAATTGGCGAAGTCGAGCGGTCGCGCACAAAAGAATGGGTTTTTTTTTCTATTTACGCTTCTTGGCTTCGTTTCGCCCGTCTTGAGATTTTATTCGACATCAACCTGTCGTGTGGCTCTGCGGATGACAGAGCGCCTCTGTGATCGCGTAATGGACGCGCGGTTGGATGTCAGGGATTTACAATTGTATTATGCAACACACATACACACACGTGCAAATAAAGTTATTTATACAGAAAATCTATCGCGACGAATCAAGGATGAGTCACATTAAGTAGAAAAATTCTTTTAAGGATCTTTTTTATTTTATATCGAAACGAAAGAATGTGCGACATGACAAAAATAGAGTAAAATTTAAGAGTAAAATTAAAATATTATTGTGTTTGGCTCCAGAACGATTTCAAAGATTTCTAATTTTTCTCCAATAATTACATGTCGCTTAATGTAGATGAGACGGTGTATTTTTAAATACAGAATCACCATCGACAATCGTTGTGGGAATATGCGGTTTGTCTATTTCCGAGCCATAGCATCGTGGCTCAGTCGTAACCTAATTCGACAATCCCCTTCATTGTCTATTTCGATTTCAACGTCGCTTGGATTTGACATAAGCTCCATTAATTGATGTTTCTAAATGCAACGCAGTCCCGTCTCTCATCGAATTTTGAACAGATTGACACGAGATTCTGTACAAGAGGCGATCGCAACTCTGTTCCAAATACCACAATTAAGTGACTTAAATATATCGACTGTTTCACAAGATTCGTTTATATTTCATGTCCGTACAAAATCGAATGTTGAAAAAAGTCCCAAGTTGAGCATACTGATACACGATAAATAAACGAAGTTACCATTCGCTGCTATAAGATTGCATTCTCGAATTCTTTATCCTAAAAAGAAAAAAAAATTAAGAAAATTCCAGAAACATATTCGATCGCGTGCAAACTCGGATTAATCGCTGCAAAAAGAAATATTTGCCAATCGAATAAACCCGATTCTTCGCCAGGCGCACGGCATCATGTGATACTACCTTTCTTAAATCGAGAAATCGAGATTATCCACACGAGGGACTGGCATTCGAAAATCGTGCCCGACGTTCCGGTGCATTCGGAGAGAAAAATTCCGACGTGAAATATGTCAGACACGCCAGCGAGAAGTTTCTAGTCCGGTTTCAGACGTCCCAGGTCGGTGATTGGCCCATCCCGGTGTTGCCGACATATATATACATACACGGGTTTTTAATATAAAATTCCGGGATTCGCGGGGAGAATGGAACAGGGGCAGCATCGCGTACGCGCAGCCAGCAATTTCGAATACTTCGCCGCTTCTCCCGACACGGCTACGTCAACTTATTGGTAGCCAGCAGTAAGACGTGAAAGAGCATGGACATTCTTTTAGCGGAGAATGTAGAAACGAGAAACGCACAATTGATACATTCCGCACGGATATATCGGATGGAAATTTCCGACAAATATCATATTAAGTATAGCCCCGCTTCTTGAACCTTTCGATCGCATTTTGATCGAATACTTTAAGGAGAAGTATGTAGAAATTGTCTTGTTTCCTGCGCATCTCGCGAACTCGTGAGGAATCCAAGTTTTCACTTGTCTATTTTGAAGAATTTTTGTTATTCATCAGTTTTAAGATGGACAAAAAATACGGGAGCGAAAAAGAATTGCGGCTTTCTTGGGCGCTTTCGGAATTAGATTGCCGCTCCGGAAATCCGACAAAAATGTCGTTCGCATTGACCTTCCGCCGCCCTTAATCGAGCAAATGGCAGCAACATCGTCAGAGAATAAATATCCAATCTTATCGTACCTCTTAACGTACCACCAAAGCCAGGAAAAATACATGCTTGTGATCGATATAAATTGCTTTCTGAAATCTTTATATGAAGGATATATATTAATCCACTTACATGGAAATCCAATCCATTACATTATAATTCTAATTCGAATTTTATATACACATTATGTACATATATAGCAAGACAGTGTTTTTAATTATATTATTTAATTAAATTATTTTTATATAAAAATGAAATACAATTTCAATGTTGAAAACATTTTTTAGTATTATTACAACATATAAAAAGTTTTAATGAGACAGAAAGGGAGATGTAATGGGTGTATAATGTACGTAACATTTTGCTTTTGCTCATTTTCATCAGGTAAAACAGATCTTTTTTTTTTTCAAGTACATATAGTTTTGCTCCGAATTATATTCATTATAGAATACAAATTAATTCATAGGATCATCCCAAATGTCTTAAAAAATGATTGAGAGGGAAAATCAAAAAGAGGTGTAAAGAACCAATAAAATCGACTATCTTGTAACACTCTTAACGAAGCCCTCATGTTCCTGGTGTTTTCTCTCTCTCTTTCACTCTCCCCCTTTTGTCCTCTGTATATGTTCAGGTACGAGGGTTAAGCACGCGGACGCGCGTTTAAGTGGTGACATGGCTACTATTCGTGGATAATGGGATGGAATGAGGCAGAAAATGGTACATCAAAAAGAAACGGGGACAAAGAAGATCCGTTGTCGCTCTAATAAAGAGCAGTAGCGAACACGCCACCAAAGTAGTTTTTGCACAATTCGGCTCGTCCTAAGATCTCGGTCTTCGCTCTCTACGAAATTTAAGGATATTCGGTAGAATCGAATGATCGACACGCGGAGGAATTAACAGTCTTGCTTAAAACAAGACGAAGTGGAAGTTGAGATTTTTTGTAACGGATATAATGTTCACAGACATAATAACCTCTTCATTTTACTCTCTATGCAGTTTTTAAAATATTGTTTTTTGGGATAATTTATTTTCTTCATTCTTAAGATCCGTAGGTCAAATACAACTAGATGTAAACGTTATTCAAGTCTCAACAAATGCTCGCGAACATATCGATATTATTTATGCAACTGTTTTTCTAGTTTTTCATAAAATGCGCTTTACGGAAAGTTAATTCAGATTCATGAAACGCGTATAGAGACCGATGGAAGATTAAACGCTGAATTTTCGAAAGAATCGCCACGGCCTTCATCAAGCCGCTCTGACTGATGGAAATACAAATTGCGATATTAATTCTATATCGAGTGTTATTTACGAAACGGAAATGGGACACTGATAGAGAAATATTTACGTTTCAGCGAGTCCAGTTTCGCGATTATTAAAATTAGCAATTCACAACGGCCGGAATGTAAATTACACGGTCCTCATTAAGCCGAGCGTGCAACTAATCAATTTATATACCCGCATTTAATCCGCGTTTCCCAAACGCGATTATTCACGCTAGACGGGATCTTACAGAGCGAATTAAAAATCCAGATTAAAGCGGATACACATCCACTTAGCAACGTTATAGAGTTAATACGGTATTATACAATTTCCCGGTGTGCGTCCGTCCAAGGAGGGATACAAGCGTAACATCGACCCGCCGGGGGAATCATCGGTATCACCGCTTACCACGTCACGTTACGTTGCATTAATTGCGTCGCGCATATCCCGCATTGCGTATACACACATATTTGGGAGATGGTATTGTGAGTCGATACTCGCGAAAAACTCGCGGGCAGCAGCCCCCCCGCGATGTGGACAAGTGTATAAAAGACTGCCACTTACAGACATCCTGCCGCTGAAGGGTTGGGTAAAGAATCCTAAGTGACCGGTGACGATCGGGAAACCTGTCTCGGGGCTCTACTCGTCCTCGATTGATACGATATCCCAACCGGATGGGAACAGTCGTTCCGCGGAGATTTGCTGAAGAGGAGGACAAATCTGAAGGCGAATCCAGAGCGATTGATATCGAGAGGAAAGCCTTGAAGGCAAGGTAGTGGAAATATGACGGTGGAGGCAGCGGAAAGCTGTATGTTCTCTCTCTCTCTCTCTCTCTCTCTCTCTCTCTCTCTCGCTCACTCATTTCTCTCTCTCGAAGCTTTATTCAGCCTGGAAGGCGCAATGAATGGGAGCTTCTACGAGCGTCGAGCGTACCTCTTCAAACCATCTACAGGATTCTTTTCCTTTTTCTCCTCCCCTCTCTCGGCCTCGCCATCCGCCCGCAACGCGGCGCCTCCAAGAGAAAAAGAATTTCCCGCCTTTTCTCGTCCCCTTCTTTTTTCCTCGCTTCGGAAAGGTCGACTCTTTACGCTGCAAATTTTTACTCCGCAAGCATCGCGGAAATAGCGATTCTTCGACAGCGAGTCTAATTTGTATTGCAAACGCGTATACGAAAAAAATTAAATTTTGAGAAAGAAATACAATTTCCCTCAATTTTTAACACATAACAAAGATCCTTAATAAAGTGACTTGATAAAGAAATAGTACAAAGCTTGAAAACTCTTCCCAGGTCAGTAAGAGTTTCAATGGATGTGGGTTGAAACAAACATTGAAAGTACGCGAGGGATTATGACGCAGAAAAGTGGAGCACTCCTAAAAGAAAAAGAGCGAGAGAAAGAAAGCGGGGGGGGGGGGAAAGAAAGGGAGAGTGAGAACGTCAGAGATAAAAAATAGCCAATGTATCGCACGCACGCAACGGTAGCGTCGGTCAGTGTCTGAATTTCCGCGAAGGGTGAAAAAATAAAAGCGGCATCTCTCCCTCCTCCGAACGGGAATAAGAGAACGCTGTTTTTCTCTCTTGGAAGTAAATCGGAACGACCCCTTGGCCTTCCTCCCTCCCCTTCCGAAGAACCGACTTTTCTCGCCCTTACCCGTTAAGAAATTACACGGCGAGCAGCGAGAGTTCGATTTCCTCATTGATAAATCGCACCCTCCAGACCTTTATCCCGAACACCAATTTATATTAAGTGAGAGAAGCATACGTGTTATGGCAGCGTCGTCCCGAAATATACACACCTCGTGGGCCGGGGACGAAATTACTCCGGTCGGGGTCAATTCCGCGATCGAAAGAAGATTTCGAGGTTATTCTCAGCTGTGTTTCCAGAAAGGGGAGGAGGGGAGGTACACCGACAAGTCTCCACTCTCGGATTTCTTTGTAGACGAGTACGAAATAGAATTTCAATTTTTTTTTTACAGTCCCTTCCGCGAACGCGACTCTGAAACCTTTCCCGAGATAAAAGAGAACACACGCGCGCGCGATAATTTTAATTCGTCATTCATTACCCTGTAATCACATAAGTCGATTACAACGCGCGTTTCATTAACGCTCTTTCAAATTTTCCTCATAACGTTATTCTCGTCGTCTCGCTTTTCTTACACGCGTTAATCTCTGGCGAGCCAGCTTTGATGTAACTTACTCATACGCTGACACACACACACACACACACACGCGCGCGCGCGCGCGCGACATTTCTCACGATATTTTCTCGCGCGCTCCGTAAATGTTGCGATTTCAGGTAACGCGAGGTACACATGTACTCGACGACGGCTAATAATTTCCTCGGGGTTTTTCTCGTCGTGCGAGAGACCGTCGAAAGGTAGGGAGCGTGTACGTTTTCAAAGTAAAAGGCGGGCGACGGAAGGGTTCAGGGCTTTGTCACCGAATCTCCACGCCGCTCTCTCCATCCTCGCGCGTCGCGACGCCGCGCGTAAAAAGTACGTGATGTCCGCGCGAAAAACAAAGAAAAAAAAAAAACAACGAAAGAGACACGCGGCGAACATTAACGATCGCCGATAGACACAACGGTTTTGCGTTACATGCTGGCGCTATTGTAATGCGCCCGCCGAAATATTTGTGCAACGCGTTCTGCGAAAAACATCGAGCTTCGCAGTGTGATTACTTTCATTTCCGCGAACGTTTTGTAAAAAAAAAAAAAAGGTAACGTTAGCTTGGCATGCTGTTTGCAATAAGAAAGAAGATGCGCATGTTTCCCAGCGGATGTACAATAATTACGATGAAATTAATTAGCATATAATTTCTACGAAAGTATAGTATCAATGTATCACAGGGAGCTTCGAAAATTGTTATTCGCGGCGGATAATTAAAATGCATTTAAGTAGTGTGATTAATTAACGCGTGTTTCTTGGAAGCGATGCACGATATTTTAGACGCGTTTGTTTATTCAACCGCTAAAAAGTCAGGGAGTCGGCGATCATTTTAACGAGGCTGTTAAGAGTGCCCTGACATTTTCAAATGGCATTGTTTGTCGTGATCGAAAGTGACGGTAACATCGCGCGATACGTCGATTCGTACGCTTAAATGACCATCCGCGCGTCTCTCGGTAATTTATAAAAACACGTGCCAAAAGATAACTCGGGGCTTTTAAAGAGCGCATCGGTCATTACATTTTCTCGATTAAAATACGAACCGTGACCGAAACGGGGAGAGAGAAGGGGGAGGGGGGAGGGGAGGCGGCTTTCGCTCCGACCGAGCGAGCTATTAATCAAACCGTATCGGCATTTTTCGGTGACGCAAACTCGGTGTGGATTCAGTTAAACAGGAATTTCGGTAAATTCCGCGGAAAATGAAAGCCCGTAGCGCTTTACACGTATCGCGCCACGGTTTGCTTCTGTTCCCCCAGCTATATACGGAAAATGATTAACGACGGGCGAGGAACGAGGTCGAACTTTCGGCACATCCGCGGCGGCGGTTGCACGTGCAACCGAGTGATCCGAGACACGCCCGGGCCGTTCCGTGCGGTTTTCAGACACGCCGGGGCGTCATCGCCGTCGTCGTCGTTGTCGTCGTCGTCATCCGCGTCCCCCCCCCCCCCAGAAATTTCACCCATTTTTTTTCTTCCGCCCCGTTCTTCGTCGAAACGACATGTGACGACGCCGAGCATACGTGACGAGAGCAGGTGCGCGAGAAAAGTGAGCGTCCGCCGTTTTCCTCCACCGTGGAGCAAAGCTTACGCCGCGGCTAAACGGCTGTCGCCTCGACAGCGCGCGCGCAAAATATTAATTAAGGTACGTTTTACCTCGCTAAAAGGTCGTATCTTACGGCCGCATTTCTCCCCCATCCCCTTCCCTCCTCCTCTCTCTCTCTCTCTCGCGCGCGCGCGAATACGAATGTCGGCTTCTTACTCTTCCAGTTCTTGAGCCGTAAATTTTTTTAATTTCTTGAAATTATAAACGTCTGCAGGAATTCTTTTATCTTCCCCTCCCCTCCCGCCTCGTCGATTTTTACACGTCCCGTACGAGATATCCGAGATAAAATAATTACGGCTAACCTGACTATCAATTTCGTGGAGACTTAAGTAGACTGCTTAATGGCATTCGCAAAATCATCTACTTCCTTACAGTGATGCCCGTGAGGGTCGATTAATAATCGTCAGACTATCTATCTTTTCGCTGCAGTTTTCATCGGCGGTGTATTATACAGGGGTTGCGCGCGCCGGGAATTAATTTTTCCTGCGAAACTGCACGTTCGATAATTCCTCTTCGTCCGTCGGCCCTCGATTATCTCACACGACACGCACACGCGAGGGCTAATTAATTCGTCGTATCTCTCGTTGTCGTCGCATCGATAAGCAACAGATATTGTGAAAAATTAAAATTTTCCTTCGCCCGTGTTTTTCTCCCCCTCTCGTTTTGTCAAAAATTCACCCGCGATTCACCCGTTAGTCGACTTGTCCGGGGAAAAAAAAAAAAAAAAAACGATTCCCGATCCCCTTTGATGGACAGCCATACGTTACGTCGCAGCTGGGAGAGCCGGAAGGAACGCGAGAACTCTTCGGGGAACGCGAAAGCGACCGATCAGATTTCAATGGACGCATTTCAATCGGGGTCACTGCATACGAATTTCTCTTTGGTATGCAATGATTTATGGTTCGTTGCGCGTTCTGGTTGCGGTCGGTTCGAGGCAGACGGGGGAGAAAAAAAGCTCTTCGAAAAAGCTCCGCACGACCGCTCCGCCATCGGCGAAATGGACGGCACCGAAAAGGAAGTTATCGGCGTTCCTTGTATTTTATTCCGTCGTGTTGCCTGTGTTACTACAGTCGCCGAAATCGAAAAAGTGGGATTTTCGAAGGGAGACGAAATATGGAAGCACGAAATCGGCATTTTTACGCGCGGCCGTTCGTTTCTTGGGATTTCTTTAAATTGTTATCGAATAGACAATAATGTTGATAAATGACGAACGGCATTTATTCTAATAAGGTTGTTCAGGCAAAGGCCACAAAATATTGTGTTGGGTATCAGTGTGACCTGACGGACACTCCGAATTCCTCCGCCATGTTATCTTACTTTAATTAAAATCAACTCACCTTCTTGGCGTCATTGTTGTTGTCGGCCGCGTGATGAGGTTGCGGACTCATTGAAGCACCATTGCTGACTGCCCCGCTTTGCGATAGAAGCTCGTCGCTACCCCTCTGCAACAATAAACAACACATTCGTATGATATATCGTAAAGAACTTTTAGCAGGATGACTCCTCGACAAATCCTACTTTTTTTTTTAGCGACGCATATTTTACGTCGGCGAGCGATAACGTAATTTAAAATGGTAAAAGTCGCGCGCGTTTTCGTATGAATAACAACATTATCGCAACGTTATGCGAAATCGTAAAAGTGTGTCGCAGCAGTTTTGTAGAATAACGTTAAGCCCGACGGTTTAGTATTCCACGAGTACTAATCGCGTCGTCCGTCCCATTTTATCCGCGTCGGGGCTTTGAGGGGGAATTGAAATAAATTATCGCGTCGAGGATCTTTCGATTACTTAAAAAGTGGAGAGAAGCAACGCGGATCTTCAGCGAAATCCCATTCGATGTTTCGTCTTTTAGAGCGCTGATAAATCTCAGACTTGGCGTCAAAAGAAAACGGGTCAGAAGCGTGCAGCGGTAGTAAGACGCTTTTAACACGAGTATGAATCTAAATGCTTAACAAGCTCTTTCGAGCGCGGAAAAACGTTGCGGTCACTCGAGCGAGGAGATATTAATAATTAATCCCTATGAACCCTCGCGTCTCCTGCGCGAATCGTCGCCCGAGAACTTCTTCTTTTGACTCGTCTCTTTTAATAAGATCGTTAATCAGCCTATACGCAATTAT